>NW_010204902.1:19498-52386 GCF_000695765.1 Mesitornis unicolor | reverse complement strand
TCTTATCCTTGATATGCCTTGAGATGGCATATATTATCTCATGCAACAGAGCACTATATTTTGGGCTTGCACATTAGATAATCTGTTTTAAAATGTAAGATGGATGAACTTCCCACTACAGTGTCATTTTTTCAGTGAACCTTGGCTATACACACCCAAATACGCACTACTAGAAGTAAAACTCCAGACCCTTAAACAGAAGCATTGTAGGCTGCAGTTACCAGAGAAAAGGCATAAAACAGCAGCCATGAGTAGGTACCAGGAAGACTATAAGAATAAACACTGACTGGTATATTGCACTCACTTTCCCTCGCCCCCCTCACTTTTCTTTTCCCTGAAAAGTAGTAAGGGATTTAACACTACATTAAATGGATCTGATCCAAATTCAGAAGACGCCCCATCCTAGGACAGGTTCTACTTTGTTCCCCAGATGTCCCTAGAGAAGGGCATTCCTCTGCAAAAACACATAAGACTCTAATTTTGTCCTAGTGTGGTAAAAACCATCCATCCCTCCAGAAAAGACAGTAAGATTGTATTTTTGTCCCAGTGTGGTAAAAAACTTCATGTACCGAGGACTGATGTCGTGTGCACTCTAGTTACACTTCCTGTCATGACCAGTGAAGTTGAGGTACAGTCTGGATCTCGTACTGAAGCACAAGGTTGATTCACATTTATCTTCCAGGTATCTCCCCATTTCAGCAGCATGACAGCATGTGCCCCTGTGCAGCACTGGGAACCCAGTGTGGGTGGAAGGCACAATATGTTGTGCATTCAATAATGCTCATGCTGCAAGTACTATCATGGACCTGTTGATAAAACCAACTGCTGCCACAGAGAGGACTAACAAATGAAACTTATGCATTCTTCAATAGCCACCACACCATTAAATATGGGAAGAAGAAGGATGGGTGTTAATCTGACGTTACTAACATCAGCCCTTCAGTACCTCTTGCTATTATGGGCTCACAAAGCAGGAAAAGTGTACATACAAAGATGCTGACTGAAAAAAGACAGTACATTACTGGAAGTTTCAGGTGTTATGAAGGAGGCAGCACAGAGGGATCTTCCGTTACAAGCAAAGAATTATCCACAACATTTACTATGAGTTGCACCCTCTTATTTGATTCTTCTGTTTTCTTTCTGACTTTTATTTGCACATTTTTAATTTGATCATACTGAGGGTTCGATCTCTCTTACCCCATGGAAATTCTGATACAATTTTTTTAGAGTGACAGAGATAGCAAGGCACCCTTAGGTATGAGCTCCCATAGCCGTACAGCAACTTGATCAACCATAAACAACAGAACCATATACACGTCTCTGCTGATGCAAGTTCTTTGCAGAATAGAAAAGGTGCAAGGGAGAAGGGTAGAAGCAAACCTCAAAAGCAGATTAATTGTAATTTCAAAAAACAAGAGCATAAGTTTTTTATAATGTATGCCACTAACAGCTGATGAAGAAAGTGCATTTTCAGTTATGCAAAACAACAGATCAAGATCTAATATTTTTGTGTACGGCAATAGTAATATCGGCACTTTTTAGAATATGCTATCCAAAAAATATTTTACTGTGGTACAAATAGAAAGACCTATGGTATGGCATATACATATATAGACCAATGGAGTTAAACCACATAAAAATACACATCCACTGGGAATCGAGGAGGCGTGGAAAGTCCAGAGGCAAAAAGGGGCTTTGATTTGGTGCATTTAGAGCAAATGCATTCTGCCTTCCAGTTTAAAGAGCATGTACACAGTCAAAGACACCATTACAGATTATTCCAACATGAAATTATTAGCAGTATAATGGTTATAGTTATATATTACAGATTTCAAAGCCAAATAAATCCTTTGCAGCGCTGTGAGAATTACGTAAGTTCTTGCATGCTAGGAAATTTATGCTTGGTCCAGAAATAACAAAACTCTAGGGGAAATGGCCTGCCTGCTGAGTTGCTGTAGGTCTTTGCTAAAATGCTGTTGAAGCCATTTGGATTCAAAATCCCTATTTACAGAAACATTTTTTTAACTAGACAACGGGTGAAATAAATTGATGCTCTAGAAAACTATATTACACTCTTTGCCAATTCTTCGCTATATATAACAGCTAACTCCCTACAGTATGTGTAATAGTGAAAGATAATTGTGTTGCTGCTGGAGAACAAGCAAAGTTTATCCTTCAGCAATATTTTGAGGATACATAAGAAGTCTATCACTAATACTGGAAAGATAAAACATTTAGTGGAAATGTACTCTGAGTTTGAGGAATGATATCCAGAGGTTTTGAAGGATTTTTTTTTCCTTTACTCCTTCTGCCTCTAGCAGAAGCTCTGAGTCAGGACTAATTTTCTAGCCTTCAGGTGACCTGCTGTGTTGCATACATAGGCAAGTTCTGACTCCTCTATGTGTTTCTACCCTGCCTTGCTCCTCCATCTCCCAGTGTGAGGGAGAATGATGCTTTCTGTCAACTAATTACCAGCCAGCTGATTCCTACTGACATCCCCATTTCAGTGGGCAGCTGACACTGTTTGAAAAATCCCAGATGCATTTATTTCAGTACTAAAGCCCATAAAAATGCAGTAAAGAGAGTCTTAGGCTTGTTTAGAGCACAAGTAAGAACTTATATCTGCATTAAGACTTTAGACAGCATATGGAGGAATATTAAAAACCTATTTTAAAAACAGGCTTAAAAAACTCACCACTTCCATAGGTCACACTAGGATTAATATAAAGGTCAAGTCATACTTAGACAATTTGAGGTTCTTTGCATAAGTGTGTGCGTGTGTGTGTGTGTGAGTGAGTGAGAGAGAGAGATTGAGAGCGATATTGAAAGAGAGAATGTGTGTATAGAGTCCAAGGTAACTCTGTTTCCTTGTCAGAGATAACATGGGGGAATCTGAGTTCAAGTCCAAGTGAGCTCTTTCCCCCTGTAGCAAATAGGTGCAGTAAAACCATCACAATGTTCAGTAATCACAGTTCTGGGAACTAAAAAATTCACCACAGTGCACTGGCCCTGTTACAGATGTAGTTGAAGAGAGTACTTAAACAGTGTCAGTGGCAATTTTCTATAATTGGTATGTCCAACTAGCCACCTACAGACTAAAATCACCAGTTTTGATACTTCTGGGCATCAGAACCAATGCCTGTAATTAGACGGACACAGGAAATCTTGACAAAATGGACTTGTCGTTGACCTATTAGTTTATTTCAAAAACCTTCTTTTCATTAAACTTACATACATCAGGGAATGTTGTAGGTATTTGATCCTTTCTCTGTTATTCAATAATGTGATATATGTCAAAGGCGGTCAAAGAAACTGAAGGGAACTAAAGTAAAAACTTCACTGACTAATCAAAGGAAACGCTTTTGTAGTTACATACTTCAAACAAAAGTGCACCACCGTTTTTCAGAACAAAACTGCTTAACTTTACCATGAAGGTAATTTAAAGAACATTTATTGCAGTCAACACTGACTGAAACTAAGAACCATTTTTTAAACAATTCTCTCATATAAGGCTTTTCTCAGCCTTAGGCATTTAAAGCTGCTCAGCTACTTAGGCGTTTAAAAGGTCAATTTGCAAGGCATTTTGGTTTGCTAATTTTCACAGTTAGCTAGAATCTTAAGTCATTTTCCAAATTCACTGTGAATCACCTCTAATTTTTCTAGTTCTAAGGAATTTAACAGAGTGCAAACTCTAAATCAGGGCAAACAGGCAAATTTATAATACTCTTGATTTTTTCACTCAAGCACACAGATTTTTGTTTCTATCCAAAGTATATAAAATGTCTTCAAGATTTTCTGTCCTTCTATCTTTTTCAGTAATAGTTTTGTAATAATGTCTGAGTAAACTTTGATTAATTGTTAATCTCTTCAAAGCCTTCATATATTGGGATTTCCCAACACTCACATCTAGAAAGGACCAGAAGTCTCAATGGGGCAAATTACTCTGAGCATGTTTTTGTCACGAAGGTAGCCACCATGGCATGATAAGGTGGGATTTATGGCTCTAATGCCTGCTTGCTCCAATACAAGCATGCCTGAGAAGGTACTGACACTTCCATTCAGGGTATATCGCTCAGAACACATGGCCTCCTGTTTTCTCTCTGCAAAAACAAAGTTGTGCAGAGGAAAGAAGAATAAGGCCCAAAAAGGAAGGAAAAAGGTGTGGATTCTCAATATGACTGGAGGAGGACAATAGATCACTATCAAATTAAGCACAACTAATTTTCCTTATATTGCCACACATACAATTCACTAGGACAAAAGCCTACACTCTCTCTGACTTCCTTTTTACATTCACATAGGAAGATGTGCACATTAATGGATCCTGGGATGATTTTGGAAATGCTTTTGAACACACTTTGTTTCTCCAGGAGAAGAAGAAAAGTTGCAAGACAAGATCAGGCTGATGTTGAAGGAGCGCCTTTTTACTCCTTTTAACCTAGACATGCTGTTTAAAGGTAACATTTGTCATCATTACCGCACTGTGCATCCAGCAACAGCCTAGAGAAGGGTGCAAAAATTTCAAGATGAAGGACGCTGTCTTTCTGAAAGTTCAGCAAGAGTCTGGGTAGCATCCGTATTTCTTTTATGCTGTGTGAAGGAACAAGCCAGGCTCTGTTCACGTCATTCAGATGGCCCATAACACTGAGTCAAGCGATGGCATACACGTACTTCCAACGCCACACGTCTAGGATTTCAGGCACCATTGCGATCATACCTCGATGCAATATTTCCGTACTAGATGCAGCTTGTTGCCAGAGTGCAAGTAATCTTTGTAACTGACTGCCACGAGTCAGTCCGGGAGCAGTAAATGAGCCAGTGGCTCAGGCACTCTAGTCTAGAAGAGTAAAAAAGGAGTGTGGCTGCAGTGCTGGGAACAACGGTCCTTGTTCTCCTTCCTTGAGTGAAAGTAAACAAGTCCATTGTTGCCTGACTTTGCCAAACCTCAAAAGCATAATGCTAGAAGGAAAAATAAGTTTTACAGAATTGAGCATAGACAACCCTTTTCTTTCCTTTGGAAATTGTATGTTACACTAGTTGAAACTACCAAAGTGTTTACAGTATGCTATATATATATAATGGCACATTTAAGCTTTTTAAAAGGATTGGAACATTTCAGGAATGTCTCTGGTGCTGAAAAAGGCTAATGTATTACAAACCATATAATATTTTAATTCAGAAAAAATATGTTTGGGTATTTTGACCTAGCATCATAAGGGTTAGGAAACCGAACGAGGATGCCATGAAGCATGACTGACAAATCAGTCAAGCTAGTCTGCTTCAGATACATATTGTGCAAGGCATTATCGCTGCAATCAGTCACAAAAATGCATATTTAGTTTTTGTACATTAAATACTACACCTGTGGGGGTATGTAAAAGATATACAAAATATAAATATCATCAGGACTGTATATTTCAAACTTTTTAAAATAAACACAAAGTATATATACGTAGACATACAGGTTGTAATTTCAATGTCAACACTAGCACAGTTTGTCTCTTCTAAATACAGGCCTGTATACTTCCTAGTCCAACACATGCACCTACGAACACATGATCATGCATACAGCTTTACGTTCTGCTGTTTGCAGAAGAGTCAGAATATACAGCACTATACATCATTTCAACTCAAAATTGATTGGCAAATTAAGGAAGATGCCATTCAAAAGAAATTCCTTGTGAGCTATTACCAAAAAAAACAGAGAAAACCAGGGGTATAGTTATTTCATCTCAATAAAAACACTGAAGACCATGGTGATGACCTAAGATTCAAAACTCTTTGTCTGGCATGTGGTGGGGGTCACTCTTGGACAAGATACAACAGTGTAGAACTGGTTGCTATAACACATACCCAACACAGTTATAATGAGGCATATGAGAGCTTTCACAACACCATCCAACCCAGCTCTGGGTTCAGACTACTGAGGTCTCTGACCGAAAGGAGACAGAGCAGTTGTATGCCGTTCTTCTCACAGCAGGTGGTGCTGACGGTGATCTGGATGCCCATCTGGAAGGTAAGCGTCGATTTGCTGGCCGAGCAGGCCGGGAGAAACTCTTCCCACTTGAACATTTAGCTGGCACAGATATCTAGAACACAAAGGCAATTCCTTGCTTTAACAAGTTACGGCTTTTGTGGAATGCAGTGGGAATGCAGGAAGACATTTGGGGTGACCTCAGAACAGGTGGTCTGAAGCTATTAAAAGGAGCACAGTAATGCGCAGAATGCAAAAGAACAGCTATTTCTATGTATAGGGATTCTCACATCAGTTGCAGTTTGAAATATATGGAGACAAGTGTCAGACACAAGGAAAGGTATAAAGTGTTAATGCAAGCCAAAACTGACATTCACTTCTCATGTCTTTTTATTTTTGGAAGTTTTGTGAATGAACTCTGCATACTGTTCTAACCATAGAACTCAGAATACCACCTTGCATTACTGGACTATGATCTAAATACTTTTCAGGTATTTTTGATAGATCTTATTCCAGCAGTCACATCTTGCTAAGAACTCTGTTTCCATTAGCGCAATGTGAAGCAGTTTACACTTGGTAACTAATTCAGAATGGTTATGTATTAGAGCAGTGTCATGTCTACATGCAGAGCCTTATATACAGAGGAAAACCAATGGATTTTGATCATAGCTACAGTGATATAAATTGGAAATAATGAAAAGAAACCAAATGTCTCACGCCATATATAGTTCTTTACATCTCTGTGATATGAGTGCTGCTGGACCTAAAACGGTACCCTCTAATCAGGGAATAGTCTGCATTTAGTTTATACATATAGAAAGGACAACATAAAGTGTAAGCCTATGAAGAAAAAAAATGCAATTGGCTTAGTAAAGTTACTCTGGGCTTACATCAGTGTAAACTCAATCATTATCTTGTCATTATTTCTTCTTTACATATTCATTGATGAAACTTTTTTCCTATAAAAGTTCATCAGATGAAAAAGAAATCAGAAGCTTCAAGAGTTTTTTTTGTTGCTGTGCTGTAGCAAAGATGTGTCTGCTAAGCAAGATGTTGCATCACTGCAAGGCTGTCAGAAAGACATGCAGAATAAAATCTGCATGGTCGGATTCTCAGCTGTTTAAATTCACATAGCTCCACTGAAGTCTATGAATTTGTGACAGTTTAAAGCACAGCAGTTGACAGTCTGAACCCATTTAAGTTTCTCAGCTCCAAACACATTTGCCTTCTCTTTTCTGAGATGCTAAGGAGCATATCTCTTTGTGTTCATTGGCCAAGGAGCTCTTCAGGAAAAATGATTTTTCTTTCTTTATAGCCTTTTACAGAACCTGCATCTTATAGTGTATTTTCAAAACCATCTGTTTCTCCTTTCATTAAGAAAGAATGTTGGCAAAGACAATATTTCTAAACTTCTGCAACTAAAATTCAGCCAAATATAAATTAATTAGTCATGCCATACTCTTCTGTTTCTGTGAGCCTATGCTTGAATATATAGGAGAAGACTTAAACTGAGACATAAGTAAGAAGAGGTCACTTTATAACTGGAAACTTTGTGGAGCTGCAAAACCCCTTTCCATTGGCAGTTCCATGGAAACTGAGCCAAGTAGCATCCAGGACGCTGAAGAATGCTATCTAAGCCCTCTAGGGTTGTAACATGGCCAAATGTGTTTAAGCCTTTTGGGAAGGCTTGTGAAACAACTTGTCAACTAAAGAAAGGAGGGAGGGAGTTAAAACCCAATTGCAGTTCTCACTAGTTCAATCCTTGAATAACTGCACTGCAGTGACAAACTAGCTTTACACAACAGCAGCAGAGATCAGAATCTGGCACACATCCTCACTGGTCATCTTACTGACATGCTTCTGCTCTCCCACAACTCTATTATCTTCAGAGGAATTACTCCTGATTCAACCAGATCCTGGCCTAAAAGTGTCTATTTTTACATAATTATTTACAATATCGTATTAGCCTGCCTAATTTTAGAATCTGAGGAGTTTGGTATGAAACTGGATTGTTTTGTTCTTGCCATTCTTATGAACCTTACCTCTGGTAACTTCTGTCTCTCTTTTCCTTGCTTGAGTTGCTGCCCAATATGCCTGGCTGAATTCCTCGGAAATTCTTGCTTTTCTTGCTCAATCTGGAGCATTTCTAAATACTGACTCAATGTCTCACAACCCACATCGGTGAATTCAGAATTTGCCCATGTCCACTTATCTTTGCAGCATTTCACATTACACGGAGAAGTCACTGTTGATTTTTCATAGTTTTGCAAAAGCTTTTCAACAACACCATAGTTTGACCTTGAGTCAGCTGAACGCGGGCGACCGGATAAATTACTTGGTCTCCAGTCATGCTCATGAAGCATGTGCCTATAACCACTAGTATTTGGAGGTCCATTTATTTGCTTTTGTTGCCCTGCCATTCTGACAGCTTTGCTGGGATTGCTAGTTTCTTGCTCCTTCGCTGCAGAGAATTTGGGATTTGAAACACAAGACGTATTTACAGTTTCTGTCCTGCTAATAGCAGAGTCACACAGTAGGCCACAGGGTTTGAGATCTTCTGATGCTGTTCGAGACACCTGGTTTTCCTGCAAAGCATTGTTACATTTATCTGTGTGAAATACAGTCCGGTTAAACTCATCGATCTTTGCTGCTAAAGTTTCATTTCTTTGGGTCTTTCCCAAAGTATACCTGGAGTCTCCTAAAAGATCATTGTGCAGAGCAGCAGAGGCATAAAAGTCATTACTGTAATAAGGACTGCTGTGAGACTTGGGATTTTGCTTCTGATGCGTCTTGTTGCTTTGAGCCATATTTCCATCTGAACAACTCTTTTGGGCTGACAGTGGGGAAGGTTCACTTTTACTTTCTTTTCCAAGTTTGCCTACATCATATGCCCATGTGTTGTGGCAGAAACTTGTTGGTACATTGCACTCAGTTTTGGTTACAGGTATTGCAGTAGTTACAATCACAGGACCTTTCACAGCCTGCCCTTCACTTGCACAGGGTGCCGCAGTTTCATTCTGGTTTATGGGTGAAGGATTCATCAGTTGCCTTCCACTCCTAAAGTCCCGAGCCTTGCAATTGCTTTTGATGCCCGGATCTCTTATTGGTGCCTCAGAAAGCTGTACAACTGCAGAAAGTGAGTTTGTTAGGTGTCGAGAAGTGCTCCGTGGAGGAACTGGTGGAGCTTCTTTCTTTTGCCAAGATCTGAAGTCTGTTCCTCTGTCACCAGTAAGACTACCATAAGACATGTCCTTCAAAGCTTTATTGGAGCTCATCAGATTCTTCCTATTATTATGTTCCTCTGTTTCAAAAGCAACTGAAGTCTGTGATTCATTGCTGGACACATGGTTCATCTCAGGCAGAATAACTGTGTTTTGTGTTTCCTCAGATTCCCCCAGGAAAGGAAGCGACTTCATTCTGGACATAAAAGGAGAGGTGTTTTAGGTATGAGCAATAAGGGTATTCTCTCAGTGGACCTTGGCATAGATTCATTTTCCTCATGAGCATGTGTTTTAACACTGGCTGCTTAAAAAGATTTGGGATCAGTTTTGCTGCAGCTGATACACCTGGAATATTTGAAACATACATGAAGAATTTAAAGAAAGCTCAACAAAGGGAATCCTGTATTTCTTTCCCTTGCCACTAAAATTCTTTTTCTGAGTTTTTGTGGATGATTGCTTGTTTTCTTACCTATCCTACTGTAAGGACGGTTCTAATGACTCCAGTGAGAGTCCACTTGACTATGAACTGAATGAAGAAAGCTTTAGAACATAGTACTTCCCTTGTGTAGGTTTCCTAACATTACACACGACAGTATGAATGTGTATTTTGAGATCTGATAAAAAATCACCTTTCTGAGCCAGGATTTAGAAACTATGAATCAGTTATAAGTCTGTTTGCTTCAAAAATACAAACAGTAACCTAGCCACAAAAATACATTTGTGACAGACAGCCAACCGATTGCATGGGGGAGAGTAAGAAGACTGTCTCCTCTTTGGGAGCACCTGAGAAGAGCTTGTCATGATGCAGACTTCCATGGGGTGCGCTCTGTCACACCATGGGTTCAGTCATACCTTCTGAGAATCTCTGCACAATTTGAGAGGAAGACTGGTATTTAGCTTGCTAAAGGAGACCGTGAACACTGAACTCTTATCAGATGGTGGAATATTAATTTGCCATACTTTTAAGGATCTGGCATCTTTCCATTAGTACAAATGTATAGTTACTCTTCCTTGTTCTTGTTTTCTCTGCACTCTTGGATTATCAGTCCCTGACACATCCCCACACTTAAGGCTAGATCTGGGCTTAATGTAAGAAACCTTCCAGCCTGACAAACCCATACAGTGTTGTATAAAACTGCATGGAAATGGGACCAGGGCAGACAGAAATATCTGTTCACTTTCCTAATCCTCTACATAGCGAATAGCAACAAGTACAATTTCATCTCATATAAATACCAAATTCATTTTGTAGGTTCTATAGATAAACTCCATTTTGCTAGTAAAACATGTCCTTGTATCATATTTCAGTATATTTCATTTGAATGTTTTATGCTGAGCACTGAAACACTAGGAGTATAGGAACTGCCCAACTCCTAATAAAATCAACAGCAAACTCCCCTTCAAAATGAACAGCAGCACAATCTTATTATTCATTTTCTTTCTCTAACATAAAGAGCCCAAATGTGTTTTACCTTCTGTGGTTGGACTTCTTTCGAATTTCCTCTTGATAGCTGCATAATTCTTCACTGACTCTGGCAAGTTCTTTAAGAGCCTTTATAAATATAAAAACAGTCCCTTAATGTAAGCCATTTCAATGATATCTCCAGAACTATTTTGAAACTTGTGGTGATTTGCATTTAAGATTCACAGCAGAGGAAAGTAGCACAAGGAAAGAAACAAAAATGCCCCCAGGTTATGAATGGAGGTAAAAAGCATGCTGTTAACACACTTAGACAGTGGGAAGACACTCATCAATACCAAACTGAGGAGGAAGTAGAGACAGTGCCTTACTGGAAAGCTAGAAACAGGGAGATCAGTTCTTTAGGTTAACCTGACAGGCCAAACCCTCACCCTTGTAATAGAAACATGCTCATATTTTACTTACTACATTGAGATCACCAATATAATTCTTGGTATTTTTCTTGGAACTTTTGGTGCTGAGACTGTCTTCAGGTTCCTCACGGTTCTCACTGGCCAGATTGTCCACTAATAGAGTATTGTTTCTGCTCTTGGCTCTGGTTTCTTTACATTCATATCCTGTTTTACTGCACAAACTCCCTTTTTCCATCCTGTCATTTGCCACATTGTGTTGATAGTTCAGCTCCACTGTGCCACTCTCTTCTGAAGTAGGGGAATGCATGGACAGCTGCAGCATCTTGCTCTGAATGGCTTTATTATCATGGACATTCATATTGTTCTCCCTTCGAAGTTTTACCTCCTGGTAAAGCTGAAAAAAGCAATAGAACCTCCTGTTGAATCGTGGTAATGTCATGAACTTTATGGTAAAAAAGACATAATCAACTTCTGTTTTGAATGAAGCTTCACTCAGTAGCACGAAGTAGAAAGATTTCATGCATGTGTTTGTAAGTAGGAAAGTGCTGAGTCACACAGAGCAATAGTCCACAGACCATTAGTCACAGGATGAGGAAAGGGCTGTTACCACTCACAAACTCTTTGCCATGGTTTTAATGTATGGCTTCCACCCAGTGGATGGAAATGGAAGAGATGTCATGAGGTGAGGCCTTGAGCCAGAAGCTGTAAGGTTGTCTTCCAAGTAATATCAGCACACTACATGGCGAGCACAGCCCTGATCTGATGGATGGGGAATGTGAGGGAGGGAGAGGGCTCTGGCTATGTTACAGCCTGTTAAAATATATTAGTTTAAGGAGGGAAAGTGAATTCTCATCACATACAGTGCCATCTACACTAGAGCAGACTCTTCTGGTTCTCAGGCAAGTGGAATTCTTCCCTATGATTATAGTGATAAATCAGTACTGCAGAGTGGTATTATTTGGCAATGTGCTGTCACCCTCTTATCTTCTTTCATGCTATCTGCTGAGATCCAGCGGCTTCATTACTAAATGAAAAGGTGTAAAATCCTGTCACCCAGCACATTCAAACTCAGGAACTGTGATAAATTATAAATTAGAAAAAATAGCAACATCATAAAAACCTCTTCTGCTTGCAGTAACATTTCCAGTGCCAAGAATCCCACAGCTCTTTATAAACAATCATTCTTAACTTGCTCTTACGATGAAAGCACAGAGCAGGCACCTCTGAATGGCCATCTGTCTGCTCTCTTGCAGTGCACAAGGCCAACACAGCAGCTTTTGGAAGGACAGTGAAAAAGTATAACAACACGAAGAACATGTGGCCATTTCATGGGTAGAGCTGTGGGTTGTCATGTTCAGAGACTTGACACTTGGCCTGGGCTTTCAGATTTCACTCCCAAAGCCCAGCTGCTCATGAAACCTAAAGGCTGAACTTTGTAATTTCCAAGAAATGAAGGCCTCATACGGACTCAGCACAGCAGTAAGAAGGAAGGATAACACTCATAACACAGCAACATAATCTCCTAAACCACACAGGTCTTCCTGGAGGATTCCAAGAATTAAGTTAGGTTTTGGTGGGCTAGAGAAAACTACCAAATAAAAATACAAGCTGATAAGATAGCACAAGTTTTATGGAGGAAACCCCTCTACAAATGATAGCACTGAAAAAGATATCTCCCCTTTTCTCCTGCCATACTGGTGAAGAAATGTCAGACAACTGAAATCAAGGGCAGCTATAGACATAGATTAAAAAGGAACCTTAGGATACCAATAACCTTGAGGTATCATCTTCAGTTTTATCTGGCCCTGCAGTACCTAGCAATTTGCTTCATTCTCTTCCCCTCAGCTCCATTCCAGTCTTTATCTGTTTTTCTGTCTCCGTCACACTTTCCTAATCTATTTGCTAATAAAGAACATGGAAAAATATGGTCTTCACTGCCATTTTGAGGACTACTAATAGCCAGAATACCTTTTCCCAACACATTAGCATCACTCCAGAACAAAGTAAAATTCAAATATACACACAGATCCCATTAATAACTTTTGAAGCATTTTCACCTTGGTGGTGAAATTAGGTAAGACAGTACAGAAATGTCCTAATGCAAAAGACAAAATATGGCTTTCATACTAAGACTATCATACCAAAATCTGCCAGAATGGCAGGTAAAATCTGAGAGAGCTGACATTATGGAGTAATGCTGCAGGCTGGTTTAACGGTCAGTGTATGGCTGCAATTCATTTGACTCTGATTATTTTCCTTCTCCTGCTTTCATGTGAGCAATCTCTGCCATACATTCCCGTGTTGCTGAGCCACAAGATGATGTTGGCAGAAAGCAAGCAAAACTACTCCATGTGTATATTAGAATGAAAAATGTGGAAAGCTCAGAGGTGAAAAACTTGTTTCTATATGTTGCCAAGGCAGATTCAATTTATGCACTGCAGAGTGCCAGAAGGTTCTGCTGCAGTGACAATCTGGGGATAAAAGAGTAATAAATAATTACCTAAACTATTTCTAGGAGGAGATGCACTAGAAATGGAAGAAAGTGTTTGTTACTATGTGTAAACACAAGTGGTGTCAGGACTTCCATGCTATTTACGATAGCCATTTTCCCTACTAAAAGCTGCCCATAAATGGAGCAGGTTCTAGCCAGAATGACTCTGCATCATGCAGCGTTTAATGTATGACGTTCTTTTTAACATTACCATTTACCCAGGACATCTATGCCATGTAATTCCTTTTCTTGCCAGAGAATTATGATACCTAGATTTTTTGTTACTAAATATGCATTTTCCTAAACCCCATATATGCAGTTGTTCAGCAAATCCATACTCGAAAAAAACATGTAAAAAAACAAGCAGTGTGGCTCAAGCCCAGCCGAAGCGGCAGCAGTATGTACAGACAACAATATCATAGGAAACTTCACACAAAGTGACCTTTAGCCTCCTGCTTTGTATTTGTGAGCATGAAATGAGCAACTGCAAATACTGCTTAACCCCAGGCTTTGCATCCTACCATCAGCTATTAGAAACTACCAGTGACAGATAAGAAATAGGATGTAATTCAGAAAAAAAAAAATGAAGTGACTCCTAGTCACTGATAAAACTCAAGTGAAAATGTTAGTGTTTAGAGTTTATTTAAAAGTACCTCTTCTATTTTCTTCTGCATGACTTTCCATTGACATTCCCATTCCTTCCTTTCATTGTCAAATCTCTCCAGCAACTCCATCTTCTCTTTATTCCAGTTCCTCTCAGTATTCTCCAGTTGTTTACGCAGGTCCATGGTTACAGTCTGTGTAACAGCAAGAAGATAGCTCTGGTGTTTTTCTTTCTTCCCTGAATGTTTCCTGGAAGTTTATCAGAATAATTCTTACTTATGTTTGATTCTAGCTGTCAGGAAAAAAAATAACCAAGCAAAACCCCAAAGTAATTAACTGAAATGTGCTTGCAGGAGACAGTATCACACAAATGCATGAAATACATCTGGAGTGTGACTGGAATATGGATGAACTAAGCATTACAGGACACAAACCCAATGGTAGAGAGGCTAAATCTGGAAAGAGGAGGGGGGACACACATCCAGCATCAGTATTCAAGAGTATCTGCCACAGTGGGCTCTGTACCATGGCCTCTTCGCATCTTTAACATTACTTTTCACTATAAAGCTGTTTTCAATGAAATTCAAGTCTGCAAAATATTGAATGGCACCTCAGGACCTTGGGATCCTGCAACATCAGCCCTTGAGGGTGAAAGCTATTTTTACGTTTGTTCTAAAGACAACTGCAAGTGTAAAGGTATCATGATTCCTTGTGCACTCCTTTCACACATGCATGTAGCATGACACAGACTGTGACATTCTTTTTGCAATTGAAGACTGTAAACTTGATACATGCAGAAATTTCTTATGGCTGTACAAATGCTTTAGAATATATGAAGGAAAACAGGAAAAGAAACCTAGTAACAGGTAACATATATATAGTAGAAAGCATCATTCTACTATATAAAGGACTATAGATCACTATAAAGAGTTCACATATTTTGTAGTTACAGATCTAAATCTATAAATGTTCATTCCAGGTCCAGCATAGGGAAAACGAGAAATTATTCTCCAACAGCATTAACTAAAATCTAGTTAAAAACCTTGCTCAGAATATTTAATTTATTTGTGCTTTGGATTCTCCTTCCCCTTCAGAAGTCTTTAGTATCTTAGTATCCGAATGAAAAATTAGTAATCGAACCACTAAATATGTATATTCTAAGGGAAATATTTTGGATATGCTTATCTGACTTAAGAGCAAAACAGTTACAGATTTTATGGGCCTGGTTTTCCTCCTGCTTTCTTAAGCTTTAGAATAGAAACTCCACTACCATCAGCACATTTACAATGCCAGCAAGGCCAAAATTCATGCTACTTGAGTTTGTTAACGTTGGCTCTCAAAGCCAGCTGTAGTGTTACTTAGGTGGACGTAGAATCTAGTTCTAGTCACAAAATGCCTCTGCATTGCTTTGGTCTCCTGCCAGAAACCAAGTGTATTTGTGCAGGCAAATGTGAGTTAACTAGGGCTAAGTCCAGTTTATCTTTCTGGAATTTGTTCATTTCCCTGACTGATGGTCAGCAATTTTCAACTCATAGGAACTGCCCATTTTATTGCCCACATTTTTTTTGATATAGTGAAAATTCATTCTTGAGCTTCAGTCAAAGTGCTTCCCCATCCTGTATATTTTATTGGACAAGTCTTGTTGATTCAGCTGTGGCTACTGTGTAATTACTGCTTACCAATGTCTGCATTATTTCAGCTGCCTGGGAAGATGATGCCAAACTTGGAGTCAGCTTCTTTCAAGAACAAGTAAGCAGAAGAGCTCAGCTGAAGCCCAACAGGTAACTTAGGGCTTTGGGTCATAGGAAGTCCTGCTACAGGATCTCTCAACTGACAGCCATCATGGGCTCAATCCTAATTCAACGGTTGCAATACTGTTTAACACAAGCAATTTTGGACAGAGGACTTGGAGAATAAGCTGACTATTCTTCAAATGTCTCTGTCAGCCCATTTCACAAAGGTGTAACCATGTCACCATGTAACCTGCTATTGGAGCTTACTCTTTTAAACTGACTCACTGAGCCTTGAAGCTCTGAAATGGCAATTGTCCCTCAACTATCTACAAACAGATTTCAGACCCTTCTTCTTCCACCTGCCTAAAATCATACAGGGCAGCTTTATAAAAACAAAATTCCTTGAAACTAAGAGCTGCTGAAAGACAACTCAGCATTATTATCACAAAAGAAGTAAAGCACTGCTTTGCTCATGGCTTATTAAGGAAGGCAGCCAGGCTATAAAGACTGTACCTCTCCAGGCCAATATTTCAGCTTTGTGCCAGACTGCAGGAAGTGTAGACCAAAACAATTCACAAAAAAATTTCACTGTGCTTATGACTTGTTACAATCTAAACATCTATTGCTAACAAACTTTTTCAATTAAAAAAAACCCCAAACATTTCAATACCTTCTCACTTTGCTAATTCAAAGGTTGCAATTTTTAGTACAGTCATTTTATTTTTTTGGGAGGGCTACATTTATGTCTTTATAACCTTTCAAGACATTTCTGAGAAATAAACAAAAGTTAACTCTGCTCCACTAGAATCCTCCAAATACATGTCAGAAAGAAACAGAAAAATGTATAAGCACTATAAAGACATTAACAAGACAGACAAGCATAATCTGTCTACAACTTGCACAAATGGTGATTTTGCTAGTGCACTACAAGTAATAACAGTCATGCTTCAATCAGCAGCATATTACTAGAAAGTAAGTTAATACAATAGAGCATTTTTTTTTACACATATAGGAATAGATATATGATATGTTCTCATTTTAAGCATGCATATAGCATTGAAAAGGCCCCTGGTGGTTTCCTAGTGCTGGGAAAAACTACTGCCATGTTTGCATTCATCTTAACAGTTTCCAAGTTGTTTCATATGGGACTTTAATTATAAAAAGAGATTGGAGACCATCAAAATGAAATCAAGTCTTGGAGGAGGTTGGTTACAGAAGTTACAGATAGTCACTTGCAGCTTTAAGATCCACTAAAAGCTTATATTGTTTCTTATGCTTCTCCAATTTCCTCTTGACATAAAATCTGAGAAGAAAACTCCTGTTTATTGATGTTAGCAGCTGGATGACTATAGAGTTTTGCTGCTATTGTTCAGTGGATAAATTCCTCAGAGAGTTTTAACTCCTATTTCTATTACTCTCTCCTTTTTATTCTTCATGTTTGTTTGGTTTGGTTGGGTTTGGTTTGGTTTTGGGTTTTTTTAGGGGGGGCTGGGGGCTGCTTGAGTTTTTTTGAGCAATAAAATCCAGTTTGTAGTCCTGGTAGTATCCCCTCTGTCTGTATAGTGCACCAAGATGGCCCCATGGATATTTCACATGGCTTAAGCAAACCAAAGAGATGTAAAATTCCACATTACAATTTGCTGTGTGGATCAGAACAGTATCTGTGCTCTCACAGTATTGGCACTTTCTGCATGTCCTAGACAAGGTCAGAAGCTCATTACAGCAATCAAATGCAAGCAAATAATCAATTTTGTCTACATCTGCTGCATTTTCCCTTAACTCTTTTTTTTTAGCCCTCCCTCCTTCCAAGTAAAAAATGTTTTAAGCAACTATTTTATGTTAATGCTATTATTCCCCCATGTTTTACCTGTGCCCTTTCTATCCACATACTAAATGTGCAAAATAGTTTGCAACCAGCCTCTGCAAACTTCTGAAAATAATCTGCAGTGACATCAGCTATGTTATTTGTCAACAGAGATTAATTAGATTGGATATACACAACCATTCAGATACACAAATCTTTCCTTGATTTTACAGAAGGAATAAAGCAATTAATTTCTATTTCCAACAAAGTGCTCTATTTTGGATGACTAAGAAAATTGTAAATTTAGGTATTTGTTCAATTATAGAAGTTTGCCATGTGTCACATTACTGTGCACTTTATACATTAAAAGAAGCTACAATTCAGTAAGAAAGGGAAAGAAAGAGAGAAAGAGAGAAAGAGAGAAAGAGAAAGAGAGAAAGAGAGAAAGAAAGAGAAAGAGAGAAAGAAAGAGAAAGAGAGAAAGAAAGAGAGAGAGAAAGAGAGAAAGAAAGAGAGAAAGAGAGAGAGAAAGAGAGAAAGAAAGAGAGAAAGAAAGAGAGAAAAAAGACTCCAGTGCTCACAATGCTACCTGTCATCCCTCTTCTGCTGATATGTGTGCTTGCTCTGAAGAAACTGACTGAACTAATAAAGTCTTTCTCTGAGAGTAAAGATCACATATAACACTCAAGAACACTACATTACATATAAATAACATTAGACAGATGTTTAAATGACTCTTAACTGTTCAAGAACACTGATTTAAAATAAACCATAATCATACCTTTCATGGAATAAGAAATCCTTTAGAAGTTTTTCAGTCCATTTCTAAACAGCAGTGAAAGCAATGAAATGCATAGCTAGCTGGGCTCCAGTTCTGTGAATCTTGATCTTTAAAAGAAATAAGTAAGCTGAGCAAGATACAACCTTTCAACTGCTGCAGCATTTGCAACTCTCTTTGAATAACTCCGCAACTTTTGCAAACTGAAAAACAGTTCCCTTCAGCGTCATCCCAGCAGCTGGCTTCCATGTGACGTCAGTGCACGGAGGATGGTTTTAAAGCCATCTCTTCCAACCCCCAGCTTTGTAACTTTATATCTCCTCGTATTTTGTGTAAACAACTCCAAGTCCAGGACATTTTTAGGTTTTATAGTGCAGTCCAGTATTTAAAGCTTGCCAAAGCAGCCAGCATTAATATTAAAGCTATGACAATAGGCAATTTTAGATTTCTTTTATTAGTGTCCATGTTGTAAAGGAAGATTCTTTGCTGCCTTCCAGACCTAGTTTTCAGGGTTATATTTTTCAGTATGATCATTCTGAGCTTTGCAACTTGATCCTCATAAACTGCTTCACAGAGGGAGTTTGTTTAAAGCAGCAGTGCGGCTGGTTGATGGCTATCTTAAAAAAGCTAAAAGCAAACCACTCCTCTCTAAAATCTTTTTCTGTATCCTAAATATGCTATCACTTACAAAAGTGCAGAATTATTGGGCACTGTGTAATCCTACTGTCTTGCATTCTGGGAATGGTGATAATGGTTTCTTTGGGATATACCCAAATAGTCCTACTACTTCATATGGTTTCTGGATACCAGTCTGTTAAGATACTTTGAGTCTCAGCAAAGCACTTGAAATTGGATGGAGAATCTGCCTTGTGCAGGGAAACTCATCCCTGGCACAAGACTAGCAAGGAAAGTTTAAAATCACCTTGGCCTGGATTTAAAGCACTGGGTGTGCCCATAGCAAGTGTTGGCATGGGGTGAGGGAAGGAGGTGTATGTGACAAAAATGATCCAGCAAGTGAGAATCCATGGGAAACCCTGAAGCCTGTGTAGCAAAATTTAGCTGCTCCCCCTGCTGAGCTGCAGGCACAAGGAGCTCAGCTCGCTTCTTGTGTCTCTGCACAGCACATAACTCTACTATTGAACTCTGTGTGAAATTATTTTCAATTGGTACACAGAGACCCCAGGCAAAAGCTTCATGCACATACCACTGCCTTGCCTGGTACTTGTGCTTGGATGTGTCTGTGGACAGTGATCGAGACCACCCATGATCAGAAAATTCATATTTCAGGGAACATTTATCCCCATGTGTACCTGGAAGAGGGCCACAAAGTACTTGACTCATGCAGCATAAAACTGGACAAATTCTGCTATCAGATGTGTGTTTTTGAATGCACTAAGCAGGAGTGACATACTTTTTTGTGGGCTGAGCAGCTGATGACAAGATCAGTGAGAAAAAGGACATGATATGAGGATTCATACATCCTTTGCTTAGTCAGCACTCTCCTTTCTAGAACAATGAGGTTTTATCTGTGGTACAATCCATGCACAGCATAAAGATTTCAGCGCTGGGTCCATTTTATAGTAAAAACCAAAGCAGGTTTCAGGGAAAACACATTTTTTCTCCTTATATGGTCTAGTTGTAAGTCTCAGTGAATACATTACTAGGGTGCTTATTCTGCTCCCACGTAACATAAATAACAGGACTTGGGCGATTTGTGAAAATTCCAAAGATTATCTGAAAATTGAACAAAGATACCCAAGTACACAACTGAACATTCCTGAAGAAAATCCCCAGCCTCAAAACTCTGATGATTTAAAAATTCCATGTTTGTAAAGCAACAGTGTGGCTTTCTTTTCTGAGGCTACATCCCAACATGCCAGCTGACATGGCTGGGAGCAAAACTCAAGTGCCTGGGAGCAGAACTGAGCTCACAGCTGGAGGGCGGGTGCCACAGCGCTGCCTCCTCTCAGAAGCCAGCACAGCTGCACAGCTGCAAACAAAGACAGACTCTGAAGATGTGCTTTTTCACATATCCATCAGCATAGGCTACTATTCTTGTGTCTTTAATATTACTAACTTAACGCCCCTCACCTTTTACTCAAACTCTTTGAAGCAAAACACAGGAAAATTAATTAAAACAATGGGCTAAATCCCAGGCTTGTGTTTTTACTCAGGCAAAATCCTCTATTTGTCAGCGTGAGGAATGAGAAATGTGTGAGATTGAGGGACTCTTAGAAGCCTAGATGATTTTCAGTGGTCCCTTCCAATCCCTACCATCCTGTGATCCTGTGAGAGAAGAGCTGGATCTCCTTCATAGGTCAAAGGGCCACATTAAAGTCATCCTAATATGAGTTAGGAGACAATCTGAGACAAAGAAAAGATGAAGCAAGCTCTAGAACCGTGGGCTCCTTGCTCTAGGCATCCTTAAGAGCAGCAGTAGTGACTTCTGCTTTCAAAGAAAAGTTATCCAACAGAGACCATTCCTCCCCAACAGCAGTGGACAAAGCAGCAAATATGGTTTTCTGGCCTTTGGTGCAGGCAAAATAATCAAGAAGGCTATTGTACATTTATGACATCTGACATGCTGCTTCCACAGGCAAAGTGGATTTTGTGCATACCTGGTATCAGCTCTGCTTGTGTTAAAAGTCAGCACCTCAACAAAAAAGTTACAAGGGCATTTTAAACAAGCCCTCTGCTAAATCTCTCTTCATCATGCAAGACTGAAGACAAAGGAGCATGAGTTTCAGCATGGGCTATAATCTGATTATATACTCAGGGCAGTGTATATTCTGATTAGTAGTCTACACTCAGGGTCATTTTAGAGTAACTTCAGTTCTGCTGTACTAGCTTGGCTATGGCACACCCATTTTGCTATGTCCACGTAAATTTGGCAACAGGAAGGAAGAATAGCCTGCTGCCACCGTAATCAACTCAACCACAACATCAGTATTTCTGAATGATGTTAATTTTTACACCTCGATAAGCCTGGCAAATACATCTCAGGAGTGGATATATAAATAGGGAAATGGATATACAAATAGGGAAATGGGCACAAGGGAATACAATTTGTCTCCTTTTACTACAGTGCACTTCTGTCATAGTATATAACTTAGTGGAGAAACAGAGCCAAAGTGTTATGTCATGTCAATTCTCCAAGGTTACATTGGAAATCGGTGGCAGATACTTTAGAGGTTTACTTTAAATAGAGCCACTGTAATTTTCCCCATAGGCAAATGCATGTGTAATGGCAAAAGTTGGGTTTGAATATCACTTCCCTTGGCATTAAATCAGAGACAGAAATGTAAGCCAATGAGATTTTTGTCCCTGATACTGATGCCTTTAGAAGTGTCCTACTCACCTATCAAATTCCGGGGTGATTAAGGGGAAGGGCATCTAATATCCTAAAGCTCTGCTTGTTTTCGTAAACAACCCTCGAAGTTCATGTGCAGTTCATCTCTTTTTATAACACATATTTAGACAGCCATGTTTTTGGCAATTTTTTATTTTCTGACTGCCAGGCATATTTCTGCAGTATAGCACCTGCTCTCTTCTAGTTTTGATTCTGAAGCATTGGTGACGTGTGTCAGCAGACACTTATTCTATCTCTAACTGGAGCTTCAGGCATGGATATTTTTGGTTGAAATAAGTATCTGTGATTCTGGAGAAGATGATTGTTCTAGTATCATGGGAATTTTTCAGTAACAGTAAAGAAAACATTTGTAGAGGTATTTTGCCAGGGCATTCAATGCTGATTCTAATTAGAAAACAAATTTCATTGAATTTATCTGGTTGCATTAAAAAAAATAACATCTATTTTTAAAATAATATAAAAATTGATTTGAGTTACTGCAGATTTACACAAGTTAAAAATGTCAGAATTCTATCTATAGATGCAAGATCTCTTCCTTCTGAAAGAACATGGAATGAATTCCCTAGGAACACAAGAAACAGAAATTCAGTCTTCTAGAGAAATGTAAAATTAAAGCAATATCTTGGTTTAAATTCAATGACATTTTTTGCATCATATTAATATTTTGCCAGAATATTCCAAAATGGGAACTGTGAATCCGATACTGGTTTACGTGAGATTTGAACTGATAGGTAACATAGCATATCGAGCTTGTTGCTGCACAAAACCAAAATCTTATATTCTTATTATCACTCTTCAGAATTAGATTCTATGTGGCAGTCAGTCTAGTGAATCAGCAGTGTTCTATCTAGCTCTGCCCTGCCTGACTCCAACACACTCCACTACAGGATGTGGATGAGTTCAGCTCCACTTACTCACTCACCTATGAGGTTGTCTTTGCCTACCAGGCCAGTAACTGAGTGGGGAGAATCTTCTTCCTTTCTTGGCAAGTATAATTCTTGCATTTCTTTGGGAGACCAAATTATTTCAATTTAGCAAGACACAGAACACGGATTTCTTTGGCTAGTTGTAACCTTCTGGCTATGGATAGATGTCCATACTGATTTTATTAGCTTTCTAAGCAGCTTTTAAAATAGTGAAAAATGAAGGGCTGTGAACTTCTCTGCAATATCTGGTGTGAAGCAGATAAACAGCTCCAATTACTCCTTTCAAGCTGAATGCAGAGGGACATGAAAAATACATCTCATTTCTCACTGAGATTTATTTGTGCTGAGGTTCACAGGCGTCTTCACCATTCTTCTTGCTCATCACAGACTCAGAACCTGTGGGGAGCTTCTAAAATTATTTTGTGTACTTCAGTATGCTTAATTTCAGATTGTTGCCTGTGCTATATAGCTTCCTAAGTGTTCCAAAAGGTCTCAACTTTGGTTTGCTTTGTTGATGCCTGGCGGAATTAGGATGAGGAGAGCTCCAGCCATATGCAAGCAAAACCACTGTGAGAAATCAATGGGGTTATAATTGCCAGTGCTGTGCAGAGGTTATCTCCACCTTTTCTCAAGAGGTTCATCATCATCTTTTCTGATTTCAGAGAAAGAAGCAAATCTTTCCCAATTATTTCCAAGATATATTCAATGTATGAATTCAGTGTATTAAACTTTCCTACTACTGTACAGTAGTAGTGTTATTGATACACTCAGTGTAAATCAAAGCTTCCCTACTCATCTTTATTACATACAAGGCTGAGAAAGGTATAAACAAGTGTGGGTTAAAATCTGAAAGCTCAGAACTTCAGATCATATTTAAGTATGATTTTTTTCTCTTTTATGGGATTGAGCCAGTAACATTTAACAAAACCCAAATGATCTTTTCTTCCCCCTAAGGGAAGAAACTAAAACAGAAAGAAACTCAAAATGTCAGTCTCATGCTCAGATTTGATATGACAAATTTAAGCCTCAAAATATTATACTTTTAAGGTCCAAATTGAAAATCTATGAGGAAAACCAAAATAATTTCTCAAGCAGTTGCTGAAAAAATTCTTACAGCAGTTGGTCAGAAAAGCAGCAAAAGGGCCTTTTCCCAGTGATTTGAGAACTCTTTCTATAATTACAGAAATTCACTGTGAATGGGATGATATACTTGACTACATCTTGACATAGTAGTTTCTAATATGTGAAACTGAACTTTTAGGCAATTGAACACCAATAAGAGCAGCTTAGAAACCTCAAAAGTACTTTGGGTCTGACTTTCTCTTTAATCAGGAGACCAGACAAGGCTAACAATTAATCTCACATATATTGATTATAATTTCTTTTAGATATATCTTCCTAACTACGAAATGATGACACCACCACCCCCTGGTAGGAATAAGTATTTGGATTAAATCAAGGTTAAGTGATTTAACTTATCAAGGTTACTACACCTGCAGAGTATGCTGAGGGAATGCTAGACAAACAAGGAGGAAAACACAAACTTTGCTTTGCACAAACAAATTGTTGCTGAATATTGTGAGATTACTATTTTTTTCTTCTCATAAAATAAATTTTATTGCCCAGCCTCTGCTTCCCTCTGAGGGATTTCCCTCAAAATGGTGTCTCTCTATAATTTCAGGTAGCAGAGCAAAACCCAGGCAAAGAGATGAACTGATTTTGGTTTTTTATCATGGCACCTGCACAAAAAAAAAAAAAATCACTAATACACTCACTTGTAAATTATCATCTTTGGAGAATTCACATTTGTGGGACTCAGTGGTCTCAATATAGGTTGAATAAAACAGAAAAGAAAACTGTGCTCCACTGGCCATTTCAGATGAGGTTTTCATAGCGAGAGATCTACCATTTGAAGGAACTGCCTATGTTTAGTGTGACAGAAAGATCATGAGTCACCTGTGCTCTCAGTGCAGCCTCTCATAGGGAAAACAAGAATATTCAGTGACTATTGATGCATGTCTATGTACACCAGCATCCCTCACCTGTGATCTCTCACTACCAACAGCATGGTTAGACAGAGGTCACTCACCAAGCCAAGAATTACCACGTTCATTCAAAACCCATTCTGAAACTGGAGAGAGAATCCAGAGCCCCAACAGCTACAGACTGGAAAACGTTATATGATAAACTAGGTTGTTAGGAAAAGGTATTTTACATCAGACAAGGTGACCAGCATCACTCTCTTCAGCTCAAGTCACACTGTAGTGTGGACATTTTTCAAGAGCACAGAGAGAACACTCTAGCTCCTTGACACATTTCCAGATATAGTGGTCTATATACTAATGGTTCCGATTTTGTCTCCTGTGCTGTCTAATCCACATAACACAGTGCTAAAAAACATTATCATCATAATCATGCAAAATATATATAATTTGTGACATATAATTGCAGAATACACATCAAATGTGGTTTTATTATTCATACGTGGCTAGATATAAATTCTTTTTCTGGGAGTGGGGAAAGAAAAGGAACAGACTCCTAACACCCACTCTGCATATTTCTGTTTTGCTTCGATTTGGTGGAAATGAATTAATTTTAAATTGGTTCCAGTTGCTCAGGAAATTTTTATTAAAAAATTATAAAACCAGAAAAAGTGAAAAATACAATTTTCTGATTGCTTACCTGGAACACCATGATGAGCAGGTTTCCTATTCAACTGGGTGACTTTTTGGTATGTTTTTTTGCAGGTTTTTTGGTTTTGGTTAGGTTTTGGCAAACAAGTAGTCTTCAGTGTTTTTATAACAGTGGCTATTACAGAAACTATGTCTCTTGCACTTCTTATCTTGGAGGGTGGACAAAATAAACAAACTGAAAATAATACTACAATGAACAGTAAATGATGAATGGCTTACAGTACAAAAAACAGTGTAAAAAGGAAGACAAGTTTAAATATTGTTGTGTATGAAAGGGATGAAAATAATACAAGGATGAGAATAAGTAAAATGATAGGCTGGAACATCTGGGAAAGTAAATATAAAGACAAAGAGAACAGTCAATTAATGGAATAGCAAGTCCAAAGTTTCAACAAAATAAACAGTGAATCAGACTATGCTTGTGGAGGGACCAAGTGCCCATCTCCCATTGACTTCAGTAGGAGTTCTGCATGGTCAGGCCTTGAAATGTCCAATTTAACTATTATTGTTATTTGTTTAGAGAAAATACTACTTTGCTTTAAATTTGTATAAGCCATGCAGTGCTCTGCCTTTAAGCTAATGGGAGCTCTACAAGCTCAGAGCTATAGGTAGATCAGAAAGTGAACATGCTAAACGCTGTTTCTGTTTGATTTCATGCAATACATGTATAGTAATTGATTTGCTTTAAACTCACTGCGTCTGTGATTTTCTGATACAAGGAAACAAAAGACTAATTAGTCAGCATAGGAATAAGAAATAATAGTTTTCAACTTCACTTGGCAACTACTTTGACTGTAATCTAGCACTACAGCACAAAGTAAATTAACAAAGCAAGAGACTTAATACAACATTAGATATTACCAAGAGTAATAACAAGATTTCCCAGCTATAGGATTGCATGATAAGGTAAGGGTAGGTAATTTCCATTTTTCATGGCAAAAGATCTCAAGTCAGCATGGAATTTGTCCCCAGAAACCTCTCTGTAGCAATTCTCCATAAAAATGAACTACAGAAAAGATGCTTGTCACTGCTGCATGTATGCAGTGACCCATAGGCCTTCAACAAAATACAAACATTTACAGAATTTCCAATATTCACACTACCGTGTGGCTCTGTAACTCTGTAAAGTAGATTTGTATGGTTTATTTTTCTCTGTGGTTTGTAATATTCTCTATACTTCTGGAAATTTAATGTTTCCTCCTGTTTAAAATCAGTAAGCTTTTATTCCTTCAACAGGAACCCAACCATTAAGAAAATAATCATGTTCGTTTATGTGCCAAAAATGCTGTCTGCACTGCCTTTACTGGCAATGAAGGCACAACTCTGGCAAGTGTAGTTACAAAGCCAGAAAGAAAGGAGTAAAGTCTTCCACCTCCCAGAGCATAATTAATTTTCAGGAAAACAGACTTATTCACTGTTTGCAAACAGCTCCATTGGTAGAACAAGGTTTCACATGGCCAAATGAGAATTTAATATAATTTAAGAAATAGTGATTTTAGTCCACTGTCTAGAACAAAGAATTTTCATGTGCCATAATATGAGGCTTAATTGACTTGGCAGAGCCTTTTTACCTGTAGGCCGTAATAAGTAAAAGTCTACCTGACTCACTGACAAAGGTTCATCTGCACTTCGATCATCCGAAGACTTTGGAACTTCAAGTCTGTCGATGAAAGCCTGGAGCTCTTTCCTGAAGGCCTTCATCTGTGCATTGATCCGGTAAAGAAGCTCATGCTCACGTATTCTGCTGCCATCGTCTTCCTCATCCATCAGTCCAAAGAGGTCTCCATTAGCTACATAAATTCTTGCCTCTGTAATGATGGTGCTTGTGTCAGAAATTAAACGATCTATTGTCTTGCCCAGTCGCTCCGCTTCAGAGCGAATATCCTTCATCTGCTGCCTGTCAGTGAAGCTTTTCTGCCACCCAGATGGTGTCGGATAAAAAGACCTCGTAGGTGTCAGACACCGAATGTTGCGTACCTCTTCGGAGTCGCTCTCCCCACCGATGGGGCCTTCCCTTTTGCGGTGAGGGGGGCGGGAATCATCGTCGCTCTCTTTTTTTCCTGCATCACTTTCCGCATCACTGTCTCTGGGGCTGCCACGGATCCCAAGGTGAGAGGCCAAGTCATAGCGCTGCATGTTGGACATTAAGACTCTGTTCTCATACTGGAGTTGCATGACTTTGCCACTCAGCTCATTGATCTGCATTCGTGCAGCTTTTAGTTCCTCCTGTAATGCTTCTGTCTTGGCGTTATCATGGTGCCTAGAGCTCTCATGGGCACCCGACTTGTACTTGTATTTGTTCAGCTCAGCTGTTATGCGTTTGTTTTGTTCTTCCAAATCAGCTAAATTTCTCCTCAACAATTCTGTTTCATCTTCTACTAGTTGCAAATGCTGTCTTAATTCTGACAGGGATTCACTCTGCTCTCCCAGGAGTGGGTTAGCAGTCCCTGAGAAATCATCTCCTCTTAAATCATCAAGCTCTGCTTTCAGTCCTCTGTTTTCTACTTCTAGTTCCACTATTTTCCTCCCAAGAATGTTAGCTTCCTCCTCCACAAGTCTCAATCGAAGCTTGAGCTCAGCTTCTCTTGTGGTAGGTGGCCCACCTGCTTCACCTTTTGGCAAGGGACTGTCCAAATCCCCATAAAAGGATCTATATTTTTGCAGCTCATGTTCAAATCTGTCTTTCTCTTTATCAATCTTAGCCATTTTCTTCCTCATCAAGGCTGCTTCTTCTTTGACAAACTGTAGCTGGCATTTCAGGTCTTCATTGTCCTCCTTAGAGTAAAGAAAAAGAAGTACTTGAAGAAACTTGACATAAAACAAGAGACCTCCAGCTGGATGGTCTTCAATTACAAGACTAACCATCACAGGTACATAGCTTTAGATACTAAGAGACTTTCCTGCAATCATTTTTTCACTGATCAATAAACTAAAGAGAGGGAAATAAATACTTAAATTTAAGAGGAGGAAAAGACTATTTTACTTATGACTAACATTTGCAGAGCCTAGAAAATACATGGTAGTGTTAGGGGGTTTGTAAAAGATCCTTATATTTTCTAGGCTTGCAACACTGTAATAGACTTTAGAGTGTTCAAATATCCTGAAGTCAGCACACAAAGGGCCTATTATCTTTTTTCATATTTACATATTTTACCTAAAATACAGAGTACATGAAAGCTGGCAGGTTCTGTTGCAGCACCAGCATTTTGTTTAGGTGGTCCCTGACATAGTGTTGTCTGACTGTAGATCTTGGGTAAGACTTCTCCATTTCTCCCCATACAGGAAAACAAAGAACAAAGCATACAAGCAAGCAAAGTGTAGAGCTACAAGCCATGTATATAATTCCATAGTGTCCTTGAAGCCTCTACATGAGAAACCAGGCTACTGTTACTACAACTTACCTCTGTTGGTGTCTGCTGTGACTTTTTTTCTGATTTTGGTAGGTCTTTGCTCCCTCTTCTTTTTAGTGATTGCTGCAACAACAAAATGAGATGCACTGAATATTTCACTAAAGAGGTATATAATTCAGTCACTCTTTTAAAACATAGCAAATAAAATGCAACTATAAATATTTTTTATAGTCCTTAATATACCAAATACAGAGGGGAGACACAATGTTATACAAGTGAAATATTAGTTGCACTTAAAGATGTGTCTACCCAAACATGTGGCCTTAGCCTGTGTGGTAGGCAAGCTACGTGAAAAGGTCTCACTAAGATACCATCAGCTGACTTGAATGTATATCTACAAGCACACTTTTCTCTGTGTCCCACCCACAGGCTTCAAGCTTGCAGTGAATCATGGTTACACCTCTGCCAGGTGTATGCTGTAGACAAACCCGGTACAGACAAACTCATATATAGATTTGATTGCTAGGTTTGTTCTGTTTTCAGAACATATTCAAATAAATACAGTTTAAAACTGCTTGGACTACCAAGTCCTAGTGAGAAATAAAACATATTAGTTTAAGAACAACACCACACAAACACATATATGCACCACCATATAAGCAAGCTTCTTAGGTGTCTTCTTATCTGCTATGTGGCCAAAGTGAGTAGAAGAGAAACTCCTGCTTTTAGAGCAGGATGCGCTGGGATCAAAGCCTAGTAGCATATCCAGCAAAAATCTCATAATTGCTTACAGTAGAAGGTTCATTAGTGGGCAAGCAGTAGCAGTGGAAAACAACTGCAAGCATCCCACTGTCAACACTCAATACAGAACATCAAGAAAACAGCAGGAGAGAGGAAAGCAAGTGAGAGAATACGTTAATATATAATATCGCACTTGCAGATGCTTCCAGTTTTTATGTTCCCCAGGTAAAATGTAGGCCCTGAGGCAGTGATTCTACCAACACCATCATCCTCTACGATCATTCTCTGGCAGAAGGCTGCTTTGTGCTACTGAGAAACATGCATTTCCCTGCACCAGCCAAGGGATCCAGCTGTATGTTAAAAGCCATCCAGTTCCATACAGTGGGAATCAAAATACGTTCACAATCCTCAAGGAACAGAGTACACTGGGCAAGTATGTGGTACATAACAGCCCTGTGCACTATTCACCTGCTGGTACCCATTGTTCTCTTTCTTCTACAGATCATCCGCATAACAAATACTAAGCTCGTGGTTTGCTCACTCCAAAGGAAAAGTCAACACCACAGAAATGACTCACATAAAAATCTGAGCAACCACAAGAGATGATTCCCCATTAGGCTTTTTGCTCAAATTCACTATAGAGTTATGCAAGAATTAAGAAAACAACCTAATGTTTAGAATCAGAACTAAAATTCACAGGTGTATCCACTAAGAACCAGAATTAAAATTTTTATTCCTCTTGCAGAAACACTGAATGCTCGATAGACAAAACAATAAAACCAAAGACCATTAGCCTCTTAGCTGTGATACCTGGATAGCTGTGGATCACAGAATTCTAAAAGAATCTAGAATAGACATAAAAAATTGTTTGTTTAAACTCACTTTTTCCCCTTAAAAATAAACCAACAACTTTAAAGTCTACAAACAAAATTATTCTTCTCCAGGGTCATCCATCAGTTATCCTATTGCAGAAATGGTATGTGCGTGTAGAAGGGTCGTTTTTTGTTTTGTTTTGGTTTTTTTTTTGAATTGGCAAATTTATAAAGCATTAAACTTCCAGAGGTTCAGCCTTCTCCTACATATTACCACTGATTATACCACTATATTATCACTCTGAAAATCCTCTTTTCAAATCAGTTAGCACTGCAAATTTCTCTGTGCACCAGATTCTTGCCAATACCACCCACTGATAAAATAACTAAGAGATAGTTAAACTATATTTTTGCTTGATTACCTAAGTGTCTTCTATTCACCCTGCTGAGCTCAGCATCTCTCTGGATATAATGAGGTTCTGAACTGCTGAGCTGCAACTTCTTGTGTACCCTACAACTTTTTCAGAAGATAAGAGATACATTTAAAAGTTTCCTATGACAAAAAAAAGAGAAACTACAGAGTGTAAAAATATATTTATAGGTGTAATATAAAATGAAAAGTCTGTTTTTCTCCTTTCTCTCAATATCTTTGGTGTTCAGAGTTCCTTTTGGTAGGCAGGATAACAACATTTTAATTGCAGCAACGGTTGTGGCTATGTAACAACTAGGCATTATTTTCTATCTGCTCTACTTGAATTACAAGAAACCATTCACAGAGCTTGTATTATTCACCAAATTATGATGTTTAGCAACACCATTTTATAGCAGAAAGCAATGAAGAACATGTAGAATTCAATTAGCAGGATGATTTGGATAAGTGGATTATGCCCAACTGGAATTGGTATGATCTCTTTTCTTGTGAAAAACAGCATGAGACAATTTCTGTTTACTAGAGGTTAAGATCTCATTTGAACGTCTCAGCTGCAAAACAACATCTGCAAAACCACAGTGCCCCGTAACATCATGTTAGGGCACTGAGGCAATACTCATACTGAACAGAGAATGCCACATATCAAACAGTATATCCTGCTATAATTAATAATTTTTGTGTGTTTTTCAGAGGTACATGTCACAATTTACAGTGGCTACTCTATCACTTCTCTCAAGCCCTGTACTAGTCCACTATTCCAATTCAATTTTCAATGTTAAACAATTTATTGCTGCTAATGAAAAGAAGTATCAAAGCAAAACAGAAAAAGGGGGAAAAAATTCATATAAACATATGGCAAAACTAAAAACAGCAACCCAGACTCTTGCAAGTGAATCGTCATATTATGCCTACAACTGGACACTATTAAAACCATCTGCATGTTACTTCTTTTGACATACTAATAAATGTTAGACAGGGCCAGTGAGTGATTCAGCCGTCTACACAGAAAAAATTTGTTTGTTCAATAATTTTTGTATTTGGTCACCTTTTAATATAATTCTCCACTTGATCCTTTTCCCATATACCACAAAACATACCCTAGTGCCACTAAAGGCCACCTCAGATGTTCTGGAACTATAGCAAAAAAAAAAAATCAGCCCCTCATATTCTAGAATTTGTTTTGAATTTGTTGTGAGGGATAATTTTTGGGCTTAGATAATTGTTCTTCTACATAATTTTAAAAATCGTATTCAGTTCACTTTGTTCAATGACTATGAGTTTAAAAAAGACAAAGGTAAAAGCAATAAACATAAGACTCTTTTCGCACTATCTGAGCAGTAATGCTTACCAGACAGATTTATGTTTTTAATAATCTTGAACTAAGTTACCCATCTGCAGGGGAAAACAAGCAAAAATCGCATATAATACTGTTTCTACAACTGGGAGTTTGCTAAATTGCTCAAGTAGCAATGAAATATTTCAACAGCACTAGGGATAAGACCAGCAACTGGGGAATTTATTATTACATTGTATAATCTCTGCTTACCTCTGAAAGCTGAGGAGGTAAAGCTGGGTTTGACCTGACTGTTCCAGCATTCGCTGTAGCCAGCACACATGGAGCTGCATGTGTGTTCTGGCAATGCTGAGAAGTTTGCACAGACTAAATAAGACCATAGATAATGTTTGTATTATGTGCACCCTGGATGACATGCAATGGGCAATTCTGTTGCGATGTTCAGCAGTCACCTTCACTGGAGTTTATCCAATGTCTTGCTGGAGATGCTAAGTACTTCTCAAGACCAGATGGTATAATCCTTCTCTTGCCAGCCCCAAATTGCAAGCCAAATGGGCAGTCCTAACATCACCTGGGATGCTCCATGCTTCTCAGGAGTAAAAAGACCTGAAATCTACTGTGAGAATAACACAATGCAGAAGTAATAGCATCACACTTCACTGAGTAGTAAAGCTGTAAAATAAACTCAAATTATTTCTACCTGATCCTAAGCTACAGTAATTATCTCAGCAATTAACAAAAAAGCCCTAAGCAAAACAAACCAAAGGTTTTCAAGACAGTTAGGTTTGATTATTCCAAGCCTGATGTGGGGGTATATGATCTAAAAATCAATGTA
>NW_010204902.1:2127-19467 GCF_000695765.1 Mesitornis unicolor | reverse complement strand
GCAGGAATTTCTGACACATAAAGGGATTCATGGGTACAGAGAGCCCCCATAAGAGCCCTTATCGCCTCTCACAGAGCAGGCTATGACAAAGCATGTGCAGATTCTTGAATCTTCAGAGCTGCAACTAAATCTTCTCATCTACACACAACTGTACCCTACATGGTTACAGTTAGCTGCCTCCCAACTGCTGTGACAGGTCCACAGAGCTTTCAAAAATCAGAGCAAGCCTAACACCACCTTTACAGTCTTCAAAAAGTCACAGAGTATTTAACAACCTTTAGGCTGCACAAACTTGCCTCTGTCTGGCACAGAGTGACTATGACCAGGGAAATGAAAGTTTGCCCTAAGACTCTCCATTTTCCCTTCAGTCAATACACTCTGTTAGCTCATGGAGCTGGATCAAAACAGATGCAAGGCAGTTTTTTCCGTTTACTGCCACTGTCTCTAATTCAGTGTATTAGAATATGTAGTAAAAACTAAATGGACACTATCCATGCTGGCAAATCGAAAATGCACATTCCTCAAAAAAATTCTGTTTTTAAAATGTCTCCCTTATTCTTCAACTCTGTCAGTGCAATTTGCCAGCAACCAATTAAAGACACTGCCTTTGTCTGTCACTGGCACAAGTACATAGAATTATACAACCCTTAACTCCTTCCACCCCTCTTTGAGGGCAGGAGGAGGAGTCCTAAGTGTTTCAGTGTTCTACTTGCTTGCAAAATTAAGGCAGGCAAGAAAAAGCAGGGGAAAAGTGAAATGCAAAGAAGCACAGCACCCCTGTCCATGAAGCAAACACTAAGCACATATCTACTAGCTCTAGCAATGCTTTCTTCATATTAAAACTGGCATATTTGAAAACACTGCTGAGGAAAGATACAAAAGGAAAGCAAACTTTACTGCTTCACTATGGAGAGAAAAATAGTTCTTAGGTACTCTTCCGAATGTCTTCACGTTAAAGAATAAAAAAGAAGAGCTGCCTAATCTTATTATTTCATTTGCATTTATTTAAGAATTATTTCAGTATTCATTTTCAGATCCTTTGCTATTATTCATTTGTCATTATTCATTTGTTCAATGAGAAGAAAAATAAAATAATGGAAAAGATACACAACAGTTTCACTTTGCCTAGAGAAGCTCTTTGCATTTTGAACCAAAACCACATTGCTAGAGCAAATAATGATAACTCTGTAGTATAACCAGGTAAAAGCATTCTTTGAAATCAAATGAAGCAGCTCATTTATCCTTCCATTACATTTGCTCCCTTCTTTTTTCTTATTTGTAAAAAGTCCTGAGCAGTAGAAGATGAAAGCTGCCTTATTAAAGCTCTCCATATGATCAGTTCAAATAGCCAGCCAAACTCTGATACTTTGCTTTCTGTGATTGCACACTTCCTTATCCACCAGGATATCATAAAACAGAGGAAGCAACTTCTCTGAAGAGGAAGAAGTCTCCTGCCATTTGAACCTTTCAAAGGATGGAATAGCTATAATGTGCTTAGTTCCCCAGCACTATCCAGCTGGGCCCTGTTATGGATGCAGAGATCACAGCTTACACTCAGCTCCCTAATCCTGAAATGCAAAAAGCAGATCTCAGAACATGTTGCATCCTTTGGAAGGAAAGTGCTGGAATAAGGTATTTTGTTGCAAAGTGATGCTAGTTAAACCTATTTCCTAGGGCTTCCTAAGCTGCTGTTTATTCGTCAGCTCAGCTACTTGTCTTTTTTGGGAAAAGAGTCAGGTTTTTCTGTCAGGGTTTGCACATTGCCTAGTACAATGCACTGTCCCAGTCTTTATCTGGAACTGCCAGTATGACAGACAGCATGTCAACATAGTTCAAAACACCACCACATAACAATAGTAATAATCACAGTCACAGACATGTATATGGCGATTATGAGTTAAATGCATGAGAATTTGCTAAATCGAAGGAGTTTTCCTTCTCATACCTATGTAGAGTTTTTCAGTCGTCTTAGAAGAATATCTCAGAAGATATTCCAAATAAATATCCATGAGAACAGGAAAGTGCAAGCAACTAGATTAGGTTCACTGCCTTGGTTACAAAAATGTATATGTATATGTGTGTGTGTGTGTGTGTGTATACACACCAAAGTATAGTTACCATATCCCAACCAAAAAGGTTAGTCTGAAAATGAAAAGTAATGAGATGGAAAATAAGAATGATTCTGCACACAAATGTGCACTTTTACACCGCTTACTGGAAATGTATATAGAAGCCAGTTCTGCAAAGTTGTGGGCTGATCACACATGTACATTTGTATCCAAGCTCATTTTATACTGAAGAGTTGTATTAAATGCACAGACAAATCTTACAATCCTTCACCTGAATCCACAGGGTAGGATGGCATCAAGAACATGCATTTTTGTGTAGGTCTGTAGAAACACAGCAGAGGAAGGAGCTTTGCTGCTCACCCTACAAGACTGTGCACCTCAGACAACACCTCCAGTTACAGGGACATTTCACCAAAAAATCAGATTTTAGAGTTAGTTTGAGATTTAAAATTTAGAATTTAAGCTTAATTCAAGTAGGAAAAATTCTGAAATCTGCACTTGGTCTAGAAGCCTGAGCAGTGAGCAGAAGATTTTCTACTAATAGGGGAAAGAAATCCATCTCTCATGTGTCAGCAATCACCACTCCGTCCTCTGACTATAAGGAGGGGTCTTCTGCTACTCTTCATCTCTTATTTTGTCTGTGTTTACCTGGAAGGTTCTATTGTAAAGCTAGGTGTTTGTAAATTGGCTGAAAAATATTTTCCATAATACAACACATGGGGAAGTTTCAAAGGTGTTTGGGAACTTAGGTTATTGAAAACAGAGGATCAGACCCCGCAGTGCTCTGAAGTTATGCTAGTGTGATCCTGCTACAAATTAAATGTAAGGTTTAATCTAAGTTTTGTTGAGCAGCTTATGTAAAGAAGGTGCTCTGGAAAAATAAACCATGGAGGCTAGAACTTAAAATGGAGGGAAGACATTTTAGCAGCCTAGACATCCCCACACCTACCTTTCTCACTCTGGTACCAATCTGCTCTCCCATAAGCCTGCACTCAGCTCTTTCCTTGTTATCTTGACCATGCAAAGATGGAGACAAGGAACAGGAGAATATGGCAGCATTCATTGGAGCAGAGTGTCCAGCAGCTTCACTGACTACAAAAGGCTCAGAAGACCTGTGGCTGAGCCCCATGCCTCATCCTTCTTAATGAGGACCCTTCCACCTAAATGAAACTTGCTCAGGGTTCTTAAGGGAAATGCTTAATCCCAGCAAGGGAAGGGGCTGTGGCTCTTAGCCTGACTTAATACCTTCATGTAGAGGGTGACTTGAGACTGTTATTTAAAGGTTCCCTTTGCTAGAAATGTGAAAATCTCATTCTCAAATGAAGTTTGACAGTCTTCAGCTCATTTTAAATATTTGATCACTGGTTTGCATTTTTAATTAGCTATCATGAACAAACATCTAACTCTTCAGCATTTATCATAAATGTCACTGAACCAGCAAATCACCTGCAAATTAATGCCACAGCAGTCCTAATAGGGTTACGCAAGAATCAATTCTTAGTCCTACACTAATTAACATTTTTTGCTACTATCTGGGAAAAACATAAGATAGTATTGGATAAAGGCTGCAGATGGAGTACATGTGGGAGAAATGTTAAATACTGGAAAGGATGGTCACATACAAACCTTGGTGCAATCAAATATCTGGTTTAATATGACCAAATATGAAGATACACATGTAAGAACAAGGACTGAAAGCTATGCTAAGAAAATAAAAAAACAGCCTAGAGAATAGAAGATCTCTTGAAAAGCCACATCTCTGAAAAAGACTATACAGTCGTAGAGGATAATCAGCTGCAATAATGTCCAGGTGTAATTTTATGACCAAAAGGCTTAACTTAGTCCTAGAATGTAGACACCAAAACTGAGGTTCACTGTGCAGCAACTAGAGATGGATGTGCCTTTCTACCCTCAGACAAGCGGAATAAATCACTTCCAAGTAGTACCCATCTTTCTCCTTTGAGGAAGGACAAATTCCTAACTTAGGTTAAATGCTTAATTTTTAGATAGCTAAATTATATCAACCCTAATCATGCAGATTAAAACAAACAAACAGACAAACCAACACCAGAGCATTGATGCTGGACTCCTGACTTTAGTGTGGTAGTAAGAACATACATTTCCTGACTGGTAACTAGCTTTCAGCAAATTCAGATGAGAAGGGAGGTGCACATGTTAAACTGTTCCTGAGACAATTCAGGAAGATCTGTGGTAGACCCTTCTCAGATGCCAAATTTTAACACAGACCAGCACCTTTTTTCTGAAAAGTAGGCATCAGTTTAAATAAAATAGCTAGGGACGCATCACTGGATGCATGTGATGAATAACCCATGTTATTCAGGAGCCCAGACTGGTTGATGATACTATAAAGTTCTGTCTTTGTAATTTCTAAATGCATGAAACCTGACCAAAGCTTGAGAACTCAGCAGCAATACTCCTAGAAGCACACAAGGAAAATGAACCTTTGGGTGTATCCACATCTGTGTATCATCAAGGCAATGTTCCAGTTCAAAACTGTTTCTGAAGCACTGCTACTGGTGCTTCTAATTAATCATTTAATCAAAGATCTAAACCACTAGCATCTGTAAAAATTGAAATAATTCAGCCAAGCCTGTAATATAAAACACTCTTGCTAATTAGGCCAGTTGGATGTCATCATCAGTCATGCTTTAAAGGGCTGTAGAAGCCTCTCATTACACGCAACACTGATGGAAACAGATGCATGGCAAGTACTCATCTGTGACCTAAGCAAAGAACTTGGTTATTACCCTAACCTGGATTCATTGCTGAGATAGCAGATGTTAATTAACACAATCATACAACTAGGATCAGACAAAGCAAAATAGAATTGATATCCACAGGTCTTATTCTACACATCTCAATATATGTTGTTAATACTGGCAATGGGAAAAAAACATAATACGTCAAAACATCTCAGCAGAAACAAACACTTCAGAAAAGCACACTGCATATATAAAACGTTAATCCACTGCCCTTTGCTTCCAAATAAGATATGCGGTGCTTGGAACTCTTAACTATGGAGCGTTATCAAAACCTGAATCTGCTAAAATGCCAGGGGGATACATTTCCTGATACTATGAACGCTGCAGTAAGTGAAAAAATAAACGTCCATGTTGTCAGGAAAAAACATCAAAAGCCTGGTGTTCCTGTTCTTGGCTAGTATTGATTCCACGCAATTCAGAAGGGCAGCTGGGCTGATCCCAAAGCCCAGCACACCCTATAAGCTGGATGTTCTCCCTGTCAAATGACTCACGTCTATTTAATATGCAGTGACATACACCATAGCTATAATTCTGTCCAAATGAGAGGGTGTAAAAGAAAAAGATGGCTGAAAACATGCTATTCTGCTCTCTGGAGTGTAGCTCTGCCTCTGAACTGTCCTGTAAGTGCTAACTCTCTCGCTTCATTTGGCTTTTCTGGTTCTGTCAGTACTGAATACTTTATGTGAGCCACCTAAGTTCTCAGAACCATCATTCTGAAAAAGTAATGAGTAATATATTGAGTAGTAAATGCAGCAATTGCTTTGATAGTTTTGTTGCATATGACTTTGTTGTCTATGTTCCCATCTGAGGTCTTGCCAGTCCCTTTCACCTGTTTTTACACTGGAAACTGCACTGAGGTTACTCCCTGAGGACCCATGACATGCTCCATAACAGCCATCTGTCCTATGACATAACAAGATTCTCCTTCCTCACACTGGTAGCTGAGTTCAGCCAAAGCACAGGACAGTGCTTACCTCCATGGTGCTACTTTCTGCTTAATCTCCTAAAGCCAGGACAAACCACCTAGGGCTGTGAGGCTCTGCCAAATAGCTGTCAGGAACACAGGCATCAGAAAGATGAACTGGGAAATTCTATGTGCAGAATAACTAAAAAATCTACCAGGCTACAGATTGCTCCGGGTTTTTTTTTTAACTGTAAACTTGCTAGCAGCAACAGAGAATGTAGACACAGAAAACTGCTTCATATGGGGTTGCTGAAGAGTTCCATTTAAGACTTATGAGAAAGACAGCCCTGAAGACAGCAGTGAGCACATGCACTGAAGAGAAACAAAGCTATGGTAATTTTCCTTCCAATCTGAAACAAGCTCAGCTTTGACCTGTACCAGCACATTGCAAATGCTCTGTTTTTCCAGGTGTTTCTTTGAAGGGACAGGTGCACTTAAGCAGTGGACTGAACAGTGTTATAAGGGACAGAAATCACATACTACCATTATTCATCAAAGCCTTGGTGAGAATTCCAGTAAGATGATGACATTTGGTGTATACTGATTCCATATGAAAACATGTATCTAGACCTTTGTTTCAGCACTTAGAAAATGTCTCTGTTTTGCTTCCATAGAGTTTTCTGGCTGACAGAAAGCAATTTTGCAAAGTCATTCTGATTTCCTCTAAATCAAGAGGATCCTGGCCTATGTCAATACTCCTGTTTATGCTTTTGTAGCAGTACAAAAAGGTCAAATTCATCCTCTCTATCATGCAATCTTTTTATTTAAGAAACTAAGCAAATCATACACAATGTCTTACAAAAAAAATTCCAGACACTTGCTGAAAATTACAAAATGGGCATATTTAAAATGATAGTTGGAATTTACCAAGCATAATATATTATTTTAAAAAACTTAAGCAAAACAACAACAAAAGAATCAGTGTGGACTATGTTCTGTCTATGGACACAGCTTCAGATACAACTGTGAAAGGTAGCATGACGGCTATCGAAGACCCAGCTAAACCAAGGAGCTCATTCTTACACTTCTGTTATCTGGCAACCTTTTCTTTCATTTGAGCAATTGAGTTGGTACCTCAAGTCTAAATTAGATACTTGAACATTTGAATGTCCATTTAAGTAAAGAAATACTGAAACTGGGAAGTGCAAAAATAAAAGCTTGTCTTCTGTAATTGAGGACCATTACAGAATCCTAAAAACTTTGTCTTTTAGAAGAAAATAAGTAAACTTCTCAGGCTTACAAACATCACAGTGCCAACAAATGATTAGGAGATGACTGAATATAAACTAAGCAATACTGGATTTCTCAAACTTTCCTCCATTTGTTAATGTGTTATGATACTTAGAGGACCTTATTGAGTCCAGTAGCAAGACTGTCTACTTTGGTAATGACATAAAAAAGGCCTTCTTTCTCCTTTACATTTCAAGGAAATCATACACTTCTGTAGCAACAGAGATACATCTTTTCCAGACTGTGACACACTGAGTTCATGCTCAAACCATTTTCTCTGGTAACAAGTTACCATCCACCATCTGAGCCACAGTTACTGCACCATCCATTACTCCCACAGACAGCTGGGCATACCAGTTGTGTTGGCTTTGTCACTGCTTTGCCCCTTGCCAGTAATTCTCAACAGTAGGAATTCACATGGCAGCAATGAGTTGGACTTGCTGATTTGTGTCTTATTTGCCATCTCATCTGGCTCCATAACAAGTTAGAGACCCTTTCCCTAGTTTTCAAACTGGTAAATGAAATGGCCAGGGATTGTTCTCAATCCCCTTTCAGCTAAAATGACAATACAGCTAAACGTCCCTACAGCTTCCTTCCAAACAAGCAGAACCACATCCAAACTGTCAATCAGGAATGAGCTCTGACCCAGGCTAGACCCCAGATCATGCCCAGGCACTGAAGCAATGGCAGCTGACCCAGACCAAAACCATCTGAGGGATCTGCTAGCAAACACTTGTCTGTCTGTGGGCCCTTGCTTAGCCCGATTTATTTTACAAATATAGTTTTTGACTAATGGAAGCAATTCTGCAGCAAAGCACAACTTTTACAAGAATGATCCAAGCAAAAAAATAGTCTCAGGTGCTGACTGAGGCCAGGATGTAGGGACTCATGTATTTTCTCTAACACAGAGTTTCTATGTGTTTAGAAGCTCAGCTCTTATTCTGTGCCTCCATGCTGGTTAGGGTTTTTTTTAAGATAGTCATCACTTTTTTTCTTTAAAATAGAGCTTATTGCAAAGAGACTCTGATTTTGCTTGGAGACTGTATGTAGTATTAATACCAGCTTTGACAACTTGCAAATCTAAGGCTGCTGATACCCATCACAGAAAGCAAGGAAAACAAGGTAACATTCTGCCAGAAGGAAGGAACTCTCATGCCCCCATCAAACCAGAGTTGCAGCATTAGGTTTAGATTCAAAAGAATGGAATAAAATTTATTTTGTGATGGCTACATTATTTTCTGTTTTAAAGATATTCCAGATACACTCTTTTGCACTACAGTTGCAACTCTTTCATTATTACTTTCCCATTAGCAAACAATCCTGTCACTCCTTTTACACATCCTTGCAAATTTTAAGACAAGTCAGTAAGAATCCACAAAGCAGCCCACCAGCTTCAATGTCTCTCTGAAAAAAATCCCCTCAAGGCATGTTTACTCACAGAACCTCTTCATAAGTATTTATAGAGTTTTATTCTTTTGAAATCATTCACTATTCATTACATATGTTTTGGAGCTATATTATTATTGACCATTAGGCTGTTTATTTTCAGTTTTGATAAACTGTCTTGAAGCAAATGGTTCCTGTGAAATGCTAATGGCTGATGCATAATTAATATACAATTTTATGAGGTTTAAATGTAAGCTACTTCTCAAATGCACATTATTTCTTTTCCTGTTTATTTTATGGGATTTTCAGAGAATTACTACAATAGATTCTGTAACAGAAATTAATTTCTTTCTCCATTATGATTCTTTTCTCATATTCAAAGAATGATACTGAAGCAAACTGTTTATTCTGCTCACTGAAATCACAGTGTGCTCTAAGCAAAGATGTCAGAGCCACACCCTCACATGGCATCCCTGCTGAGTACTGTTTTTAAAGGAACAAAATATTTGGGCAGGATACCAAAGGTAACAGAATTTCACATAAGCAAGTCTGACAGAAGTAACAGGGGGCTCTGCATCTGCAGGGATGCGGCACTTCGAGAATCACTGAGCCATGCTTGGAGACAGAGGACTATTTTGCTTTTTGCTGTATACACTGAGGCAGAGACTTGTTTTTCAACCCTTTTTAAAAAAGCCTCCTCATTATCCTGTTGTTCTTTTCATGAAAGCAAATTGAATTTTCATGAAGGATCAAGCTGTGATTCCAGATCATGGAAACCCTCTTCTTAAAGGTACTTTTAGTAGAAGTGTTGCTGATAGACTTGGTATTTGGGTCCTCTAAAAGACCCAGGAAGGAACCAGGCTAGTGAAAGACTTATTAAATCCTCCCCTGCTGCCATCTGGTGCCAGGAGCAAGTAAATTACTTCTGCAAAGGGTACTGCTTACTACACTGATCTTGTGAAGCTAATCAGCTACATTAGCAGGTGCACCAGCATCTCATCTCTCTCTACCTTGTCCCTACCCCCTCCATTACCAGTTGTTTGAAATGAGGATCAAACTCTGAAGATAAATGAAAACATGGGGTGCAATTAGGAAGGGCTTGGGGAACAGTATGATGCAGGAGGCTCAAACTTTTCCTTTCAAAGTGGTTAAAAATCCATGAACGGTTACAGAGCGGTAACCCCACTGGGATCACAGACACATGGCTGAATAGCTCACATAGCTCAATGGATTAAAGACATATTTTGCCACAGGTGATAAACAAGCCGGCAGTGGGAATCACTCTGGTGGACCTCTTGCAAATAAGGAAGCATTGGGCAGGCATTTGGTGGCCAATGGTAGCACTGACAGCCCTGACTGTGAGATAGTGAAGTTTAAGGTCTTGAGAGAGGTGACCAAGACAAATAGCAGATGAGAAAGTTTCGATTCTGAAGGCATCCAAAAATGTAGTGCTGCTGTTGGATATGGTTGCCTTGCCTATTGGAAACGCTACTTACCACCACTCATTCTGAGACCCATTTCCAATTCCTTATGACCTCACCACATTCTAGAAGTTGCAGATTTTCCATGCCAAGCATCTGTCTCAGGATATGTTATCAACATTGTAAATATTTTGGAAAATTTCAGCAAAATTATTCAGCTCTTTCCAAGAAAAGAATATCCTGTTTGCTCATATCAAATTATTCTAGCAACTATTCTTATGAGAAGTTTCAGTATGCCCTGTGCTCTGGAACATTTTTGTGTCTGTACATGATGTGTATCTGATACTTTTTTAATTCATCCAAATCATGACTGGCCAAACTGTAACCTTTAAGAAATCTCCCACTCCTATACATTACCAGGTAATTATTTCTTGGAGCTTACTGGTTTAAATTGATGAAAATTCTGTATTTACAAACTACCACATCCTTTCCCACCCCAGCTATCAATCTGCACATTTTCTCCAGCTAACAGATTATGTTCCAACTCCAGACCAGAAGGCAAAGCCTAACTAATCCTGCAATTATTGCTCCATGTGGGTCTAGGTAAAGCTGAGGCTAGGCATTAGAACCAGAAACCTTTTCTTCTATTGCTCACAGTGAGATGGTTACTGTTTCCTAGTACAGTGAGTGATCCCTCACTGCTCTCAGTCCAGATGCAAAAGTGAAGAGCTAAGGCTTGGAAACAAGGAAAGGAACAGAACAAACCAAGGAAGCTGACAGGTTTGTATGAGGGGGTGGAAGAATCAGGGAAAAGGACAAATTTGGAAGCATAAAGAAGCTGTAACTAAGAAATGGAGATAATATTCTTGAAGTAGAATAAGAAGAAAATTAACTGGAAAAGACTTGAAATCCAGAGAGGAGACTGGACACTCATGAAGAGTTGGAAGGAGGTATGCCAGGAGGGAATGGGAGGGAAGAGGACAAGACTGGGATTTAAGAACCAAAAGACAGCAAAACAGCCACTACTACAAGACAGTCCAAAAAAGAAAAACAAAACACAGGATCAAGACAGAGAGAGAGAACCTGAAGAACCTGAGATTTTGTGACTTATAGGAGAGACTGGAAATAAGTGGTTGTGTTTAAACAGCAGACTTAGAGGTAGGAAGGGCTCCAAGAAAGGAAAGACACTAGATTTTTATCGGAGACATAGTGTACAAGATTATATTGGTGATCAAGGGCACTGGAACAGGATCATCCCTTACCAGTTCTTTTCACAGCTCTCCATTTTTAAGGTGAGGGGGGTGGGGTTTTTTTCTTTTTGTGTTTGTTTGGGGGTTTTTTTCAGCAGCAGCTTTTGTTGTGAAATTTCCAGCTACCCTCCTGATCTCTGTGCAGCCTGAGCACTCATTGATGTATGGAGAGCTAATCTGTGCATAAACAGGGCAGGCAAACATTGCAAGACTAAGCAGAAAGGTGTAATTACTTTCCTGTGGTCCCACAGCAGCTTAGGATCAAAATCAGAATTCAGATTCCTCATCCCAGCTCCAGCACCCTGCTGGTTCCCCAGACCCTGCTGCCTTCTCCCATTTCTATGCAGCGCACAAAACAGACTGACTGGCAAGACGGGCACCACTCCAGCAAAACACAGACCCATGTAGGGAAGCATTAACTCCTCTGAACTGTTCTGTCAGTCTGAACTGACAAGACAGAAGACACTTGGTTCACATGCCATGTAGCCATGGTTATCACAAGCTCTGTATCTGAGCTAATAATCTATGCTTAAAACAAGAAAATAGTAGCTTGACAACATCACTCTAATGTGGCTGTAAGAACTGAACTGTCTTATATCTGCCCAGCTTGGAGCACTAGCAGATATTTTTATCCAGAGAGACATAACTCTGAAAAACACTGTGCCTCTTGCAATTACATATCTGCATGGCATTGAGGATTTGTAAAGCCCAGGGTCCAGTACATCCATCATATTTTCCCCCTACTTCATCTGTCTCACAATGAACCATCTAAAGTATGAGTGACTGGGCATTTCCTACATAGCTACAGCAAATTAATGAATCCTTAGTATATGCTATTATCATCAAAAGCTGTGCAAGAGTTAGCTAGGCTTTAACAAATGGTTACCATGGACTTAATGAACATTAATTAATTAGCAACTCATTAACATTTTTTTAATATCTGAAAAAATTACATCTAGCTATAGTTGGCTTCTCTTTCTTCTAGGAAACTATTTCTTGAGTTTGTTTTCAGCTTCCCAAAAAGCATTACAATTAAGTATAACAAATAATGGGAAACAGCAGCAGTTGCTAAAAATAAATTCTGAGAACTGACAATGCGGATTAAAATTTTTGTGTTTCTAGGTGGACATATGCAGCAATATGACTAAATGAAAAAGCTGCAGATTGAAGGACTGAAAGTAACTGATAGAAAATGTATGCTTTGCTGAACACCTTCCAAATCTGGATGCTTGCAAACTTCTGCTGCCATCAACAACAACTTCCATTTGTCATGGAATATATCAAAATTGCTTTCTTCAAAAGCTCCAAACCAAGAAAATAAACAGAAACTATCTCTCTATTTTAATGGACAAACACATTAACAAGCCTATATTCACCCAAATGTTCACTGAAGAGCTCTAGATTTGTCTCTATGCAAACACTCCTGCTAGCATTTCTTTTTATACATGTTTCCAGTCAAGCCTACCATGTTTTTTAAAACAATATAGAACCTACACAGAGAGAACTTCAGCTTTGGTCCTGCTCTAGAGACTACCTAACAAAAAATTATAATTCTACTGCCAACATTTTATATTAAGTCTTTTACCCATTCTCTGCTGTCTAACACTGTTCATTATAAAAGGAGAACAAATTTCCCATGGCAGTTATACATAAAGAGATTTTAAGAAGAATGGGAAGGTTTGTGTTTTTGCAATACATTTGATGACATGAAAGTACAGAAATCAGTTATTACATACTCTGAGCACTGTTATTATGCTGTAAAATAAAAATGCTTCATTGTCTCTGGTGATTAACTCTCCCATTAATTCTAAGCTCACTAAAGCAAAGATCACAATCCAGACAAAAGGTCTTGATTGCACTCTTCCTATTTACACTGAGCAGAACTTCTTAAGTTGGAGGTTGCATTGGTTATAATGGCTATAAACCCATGAAACTGGAGGAAATAACTCATAAGCAAGCAGAAAATTAACATTATGACTATCTTACAATGGGATTTAAGATGCATGAAACCTCCAATTGCCAGAGAAGAAGAAAAGGTATTTGTCACAGAAAAATTCTAATGCACTTCAAACTGCTTTGGGTGGTTTTCATGGTTGTTTCATGTTAACATTTTCATAGCTTCTTCACAGAGTCTAAATTTAAAGCTGTAAGAGTCAGTATTCTTCACCAGCATCCTTCCACTGGTTCTCCCAGGTCATGGCATGCTTGCAAAGTGCATAATAATTTGGCTTTACTTCAAACTTGCTTTTTTCTGACTTGTGCCTCCTCAACCATCCTCCAACTTCCCCCATGCTATGCTGAAAGTCCTAGCCTGAAAAGCAGCTGTCTCCTACTGAAAGGGATTCAGTAGCCTGTTTGAAATACATAAATGAAAACTCCCACCTAGTTATAATGATGAATATAATGACTGGGCATGGCAGTTCCCCCCTCCAGTTCAGTATAAGGATGTATTTCTGACCCTCTGTCCACTCCACCCCTGCTCTTACTGTGGGTGTAAAGTCTTACTGTATTTTTCTATTCTGTCTCAGGGTCCTCATTCTGTGCCAATGGGAATCATCCATCTGTTTCAGCTTCATCAAAATAGCATTGTGTAGAAGACCCCCTAGCTTAAACATGACACTTTCCCTTCTTCTGGAGTCTCAAGTATCCAAGTATTTCAAGGTACCAACAGCAAAGACAGAAAGGGGCAAACACCTAAGCTGAAGAAAGAAGTGGAGAGCAGTATGAGAGCAGCAGAACCATAGCTCAGCACAGTGGGCCAGAGGGAAGAATCAGGGTAAGGAGAAAGTGACTGCTGATGACAGAGGCTAAGAGGCCCATTTATTGGGTTAATTTCCTGTGGGTACATAGCTCCCAAAAAGTGTAAGCTATTAAATTGCCACTACACTTCAGCATAATCCAAAGATGCATAAGAAGAAGCAAGGCAGAAGCAGCTTACTGTGATACAACCTATCACAGAACAGGAAGAAAGGATCCAGAAATGGGAATCTACAAGAAAGTAGAGTCTGAATGGACTAGAAGGATGGAAAATTTGGAGTAAAGCAAAGCTTAACAACAACTTGTAAGTATAATTACAGAAAGACCATTCTCTTATAAAGAATATGGTCCTGGAAACTGAGTTGTATTTGATGGCAGAAACCAGAGTGAAAACAGAAGAAAGTCTCAGGCAGAGGAGAGGAAACCTGAATAAAGCTCAGATTTCATGCCCTTTTCAAGTCTGAAGTTATCTGGAAAAGCAGTAGAAGGTGGAAAAAAACCACCTGTTTATCCTCTACTAACATGCTTGAAATTCAGTTCCTCTAAAGAAAACATATGAATATTTTTAATTATACATCACTTAAAGTAAGCACTTGCAGTTCCTAATAATACTATAACTTATCATAATTTCCTGCCTTTCTTAACAACTGAAATACATCTGTTTTACTTCGTACAAGATCAAAGTAGACATTGGCATTCTTGCTAGGGAAAATTACTAAAAGTAAAAATCAGTGGCCCTCATTGAATTTTAAACACTGAACTGGAGAGCTGTTTCTAAAATCTGTTCTGAGAAGTCATTCTTAGTCAACAATTTCCCTTTTTACTGCAGGCTTTGTTATCTCTATCAGACTATTACTGCTGTAATACAATTTTCTGCTTACTTAATGGCACAGTATCTTGCATCTGTATAATGGCGAATTGAGTAATTTTGAAGATAAATTAGATATAACATAAAATTATGCTTAGACTGAAAGGCCAGGTAGTCTCTCGCTTCCCAATATCCCAAAGAACATGACTGAACAAGATGGGGAGGTGGCGAGATCCCCAGGTTCAGTGTGCCTGCTACTCCCTACTGGTACTTAACAAAGGAAAAAATACTGGTCTTTGTAAAATCATGCGAGAAACATCATCTGCAGAGTTAGATGCCTCTGACTCTGTTCAGCACTTTTCCTGTATCTTAACATAAGTACAATGTCTCGAAGCCTCTGAACTCTGTTACCATCAGTTCCACATTTCGCTCCTTGTATGAGAAATACAAAGCCTCACTTTGGTTTCTGTTTCACCTAGGAAACATCAAATATTTTAATTTGTTCTCAGCTTCCCAATCACCAAACTGTACTTCAGTACTCTTTGCAACTTTCAAATTTTGCCTGTCATATTTTGTGCCCTGAAAACGAGTTATAGGAAGAAAACCAGTTAGTTCAGCAATAAGAGTTTGAGAACTAGAGATACTTTGTGAACAAATAAAGAGCAACTAACCTCTTTCATCTTTTCCAGTTCATTCTGTAGTGCTTGTTTGGCAATTTCAACTTCTATAAGCTGCTGCCTTAATTTTTCATTTTCATCTTCTGTTACAGTACGTTTTTCTTCCACGTTTTCTAACTCATGGTGAAGTCTCACTGATACATCTTTTGCAACCTAAATGAAATGATATTTGAAAAGGAAGATTAAGAGAAAACAATTACTGCTGCAGTGCCTAAGCAACCATTTACAAGTTAATTCTGGATATTTTGATGGAAGCAATGTGAAAGAAAACATGTAGACAAGGATATCCACAGACTGAATTCTAAATGATGCAAAATTCAAGCCGATTCCTTCCAAAAATGGTCTAGTTTTCCTGTGAACTTAACTGGAAATGACATTAGACACTAAAACCCAACTCCTCTTTAGGTTCTGTTATGTCAACAGTGAAACAAACCCTTCATTATCCCTGGACACAGTGCGGCATCTATTTTCTCTCAACTACTGCTAGCTTGTGTTTTTCAATGCAGTAAGGCATATGTCCTTCAAATACTTGACCTGCAGAAGCATCTAAAAGCAAGGCCCACCTTCTCTAGGCCTCCTGTACCTGTGCCTGGTACAGGACCACAAACGCACACACTTTTATTTCAGCCCTGCTAGTTTCTCTCTTCTTCACGGACAGCTAATCTAAGTATCTGGCATTTACTACTATTGGTTAATTTAGAGTGTAAAATATTTACAAATAACATTTTTACTGACCTTTTATTCACCTAAATTATGCCCAATATCTTAAATTAAAATGAACACTATTTTTTTAATTCATTTTCACAGGAACTGAGTTAAAAGGCACATGTCAAAATCTAATTCCTCCACCTCATGTAAGGTAATGAGAATTTTGCCATTCAAGCCACTTGCATTGTGTTCTGTGAAACCACCAGAAACTATAATCGTGCACCAAAAATATTTAAATATTTAAATATCATTCTTATTATGGTGATTTAGACACATAGTTTGAAAAGCCTAATTTCCTGCTTTTTTTAGAACATTGAAAAGCATAATTAATCCTTCTTAGCATTAGCTAGGGGAGCTCAGAGAGCTATCCTTTATGGCTTTCACTAGAATGATTTTTATGTTTGTATGTCAAAGAACTCTCTTTGACATACTAAAACTCTAAAGAAAAAAAAAATAATTGCAAGCAAGCAGTCTAGAAGAATCCGATCTATCAGAAAAGAGCAGCAGCTAGTGACTCAGCCTCCCCTGCCTGACGAGAAATCCAGTGTGTGTGAATTACAGATACAACACTGCAGTGTAGCACAAGATCATTCAATAACCTCCCCCACTGCACACACACTCAAGACACATAATGCCCAACAGGAAGAGAGAATGAAGAGGAATTTCAATTATAACCATACTCCAAAGAGACTGCAGGATGAGCTGAGAATCACACTACAGGGCTATATCTTGGTGTCTTTTCCTGCCCTCAGTATTAAACTGCTCATCTGGTTGTCCAACCAAAGAAAATGGAAAATCATGGGGGACATTTTTAACAGCATCTTATCAGAATCTGTCTTCGGTCCATAAATACAGTCTGTATCAGTAAATACAACCAAAGAACAAAATCATTACTGGTAATGTTTTTTTGACACAAAATTTAGTGAAGTAGCAATCAATGCAGGGAAATCCTACAGAGCATTCCAGATTACATGGGAAATGAGACTCACTTATGCAAGACACATTTTAATACAGTTGTATGCAAGACTATATTTCTGAAGGATTAAGTCTCCTAATATATTATCCATACAAAATGGACAATGTTATTTTGGATATAAATTCTTCAGAAAAGGACTTAGGAACACTACAGAGAACTGCACATGAGTTAGGATTATGGTTAGCCAGCACCTGCAATTCAATTAGGCAGAAATTCGGCATTAGAATTTCATCCCCACTCCAAAGCAGAATACATTAATGATCTGTGGGAACACTTTGCAAAAACACTATTCCTTTCCAAATAGACAGTTG
>NW_010204902.1:0-2096 GCF_000695765.1 Mesitornis unicolor | reverse complement strand
AGGGAAAGACATGGAAAAAATCCTAATTAAAGCGAGCCCTTTATCCAGCTCAACCTAAGGCCTTAGCTGCTATCTCCTATATTGCAGGTGAGCATCTTACCAGAGGTGCCCTCACCATTTGCCTCTCAGGACCTGCACATGTATTACTTGCTAATACAAAGTAACCCTGAGCCAACAAAGAAATCAACTCTATCAGCTGGAATCACAATATTCACTTGGGATGTGAAGGCTCATGTTCAAATTCTGCCTGCAAAAGTGTGTCTCAACTATTCACCTAAGCATCATTCTGAGTGTGCAAATCATTCCTTGTTTCTACCAGAATTTCCCCTGACAAAGGGGTCATTTTGCTTCTGACCAGGAAGACACTATTTTATCAAGAGTAACATGGACAACTGTACTTACAGAACTGTCATGGCCACAACAGCAAATGTGGGTTTTGAATATGCACAGAAAATGAAGATCAAAAAGAAACAGAGAGAAGATGGTCATTTTAAATGTCATTAGTGAGAAAATGACTGGAACATGTCTTGGACTGGTTTCTACATTATAATAAGAATGACGACAAGCTGGAAAATTTTCAGAAAATATGATTCAAGTCTTTAAACCAGGCCTGGAAATAACACATTCTCAATACACTATACTTATCAGAAAGAGGTTTAAAAATGGCCTTGTTCCTGATCACAAATTAGTAATTTCAACTCCAGTTCACAGAATTCAGCAAGCCTTAGGTAACTAGTCCTAGGCAGAAGTATGGTCAATAAGCTCACATTTGATATACAGAGGTCTGTACTTCCACATGAAAGGGTGGGACACCAATCATCTGTAAAAAGTTTAGAAGTCCAGATTCAGTAAGAGCCTTAACAAAACCCGGTGGATGGAAGCAGAAATTAAACAACTTCCAACTAGCACAAGAAAACATTTTTTTCTGTAATTGGACCAATCTAGAATGGAGATGATGGATATTTTAACAATGGCGATCTTTAAACAAGAAATTAGCTTTTCCTCAACATTGGACTGTGGTTCATTCAGACGTTATGGATGAAACACAGTTGATTACACATTGAAATTTGATGGGCTGTGTCTACGGTTTCAGGATGATGTAGAAAATCCTGCCTTCACTGAAGATAACAGCAGTTTTTCCACTGACACCAGTGGCGTCAGGATTTCATGTTGTAACTCTGCAAGTATTCAGTCTACTACCAGCCCTCTGAAATATTTACTAAAGAGTGCAGTTATCCCCTCAAAGTCAATAGAACTATTCAGTGAGGTTGGTTTAATTTTGCAGTGGTAGGGTATGTTTTTTGTTCATCAAAAATAATCCAAAATTTCTAGATCCTAATTTGTATTTGAATAACTTCTTGCACATTAACTTTACAAAAAATGATTGGACTAAAGCTGAAAATAGCCCACCTGAAGGGCTTCTATTACCAGGGTAAGCTTGGCCATTGCTATCCCATGAGATGTATTGGGTGCAGAGCGTACAACAGAATGAATGGAAACGCCTGAGTCATGAGGAGCAAGAGCAGGGTTGTGTCTCCGCCTGAGGCACTCCTTCCCCTTGACACCAGCTCATGTCCGTACCTTGAGGTCTTGCTCCATGCTGCGCAAGAGCTCGCCATCGATCTCGCCGGTCTGGGCATAGCGGAGCCTCTTGCGCTCAGCCTTGCGCAGCCGGTACTGAAGGATCCGGCAGTTCTTGTTGGCTCGCTCCAGTTCATGGCGCATTTCTTGAAGCTGACAAGCATCCTCCTCAAAGAAACTGTCCCTCATCTCATCCATCTCTGTCCTCAGCTCATCTATCTCGTTCTGGCACCAGGGCAAGAAGGGGAAAGGGATGCAACAGGTGGGTCAAAAGCACAAATGTCAGCACATATAGGAGAAGGCAGCCAAAATGGAGCTCCTGCCCACAGGGACACCAGCTAAATACAATCCAGCTCATTAAAACCACCGCAAGGAAGCAGAGAAGTGCCACTGCCCACACGCTATACAACAGGGCCATCTTAACCCAGCCTCCAGCACTAGTGCTGGGGAGGGGGCATCGGAGAAGCCCTCTCCCGGCTCGAGGGTAGGGAGACTGCCCAGCCCCCGGTTTCCCC
>NW_010204901.1:13548-25476 GCF_000695765.1 Mesitornis unicolor | reverse complement strand
AAACTTTTTTACTGTGAGGGTGATGGAGCACCAGAACAGGCTGCCCAGAGGGGTTGTGGAGTCTCCTTCTCTGGAGACATTCAAAACCTGCCTGGACACGTTCCTGTGTGACCTAGTCTAGGTGATCCTGCTCTGGCAGGGGGGTTGGACTAGATGATCTTTCAAGGTCCCTTCCAACTCCTAATATTCTGTGATTCTGTGATTTGTGCCTTATTTGCAGAAAGGTATACTGAGAAGTAAAACAGGACATGATTTCATTAGAATTTATATTCTTGCTGGTTTTTTAAGCCTGAATTCTGGGAATTCTGCTGCTGATTATGTCTCAGGTATCTGAGCTCCTACCATCTACCATGGATGTATGATGTTTCAATTTAATTTATGTTTCTGGTACCCCTTGTACTGCATAGAGTAGCTGTTACTGCGAGAATCCTGCTGTCATAAGACATAAATTTTTTTCTTTTCCTAATTCTCTCTGATTAGACCCATTCATTCACTCCAATTTATGTCAGAGATTTGATTTGCTGTCTGGGTCAGGCATACGGGATCACTGTGCCGCATAGAAGGAATGCTGTCCATTCCATTAGAGCAAGCAGTGCCACCGTGCACTGGTAGGAACCATCCTGGCTCATTCTGTCAGGTGCTAAATGGCTGAACCTCCATTTGTTAATTTGTTAACTTGGCACCTCATAGGATTAGAACTTTTGAGTTAAAACCAGAAGTGGTGTGTGTAAGGCCTCATTTATGCAAACGAACTGGATAACTGACATGGTTACTGATTTAAATTTAAGGTTGTAAAATGTAAAATTTCAGGAGTGGTTACTGGAGTCATACAAGGCTGCACTGCTGATGATATTCTGCAAGCATGGCAGAACAGACATTTCAGGGTGGTTGCAAATGTTCTGTCATCTGAGCTCATGCTTGCTGCAGGTGTCAGTCTGAGCCTGCAGGATCTTGGAATAACTCTGGCTCACACAACATTTTGGGGGTGCAAGTCCATATTTCTACCCTTGTCACACCTCTCAGGGGACATTTAGAGCAGCCTGGCTTCCCATAGCTGCAAGGAGCCAGTTTCAAGTGCAGCTTTTCCCAGTCACACATGGAGGTCTAAGTACCATCTGGGAGTATAGAGGCAGCTTTCTGAATGATTTCTGTCAACTCAGCAATGCTCAAAATACCATTCTACTAATTCAAATAAACTTTGTCTTTGCTTCTAGGAGATTGTCTCTGGTTGGAAAATGTCAGGCCCTTAATGTTATTTGTACTTTGGTAGCACCCACAGGTCCAAATAGGGATTAAAGTGTTGCTGAGCACAGCGAGATCCACTGTGCCTTTCTGCCCAAAAGACTTTATTGAACACAAATGGATGCATGTTAATTCTAGGCATATGACCAAGTCCTCTTCTCAACATCAAATTAATGTCTAAGCATTGCTGGTTTTCATCTGTAGATCAAATGCAAACTGTGAAAATGAGGTCATCAGTGAATGTTTCTATATGGCAGACTGCTTCCTCTATTATGAAACCATGAAGTGGGAAATTGTATTATTCCCCTAGTATTCTCATGGGAAACAATGTGAGGATAAAATAAAGCAAACTGTAAAGAAATATATACTCACTCCTTCAGAATAGTAAAACAGCAGCCCATTGGGCTGCAATGTCTGGAAATTAAAGCCTCCTTCAAATTCACCAAAGAGGGACTCTTTTTGGCTTGATGCAATGAAGCTCTCTCCATTGAAATATGCTTTGCGGGACATCTGTGTATTAAATAAAACAAAATTACAAGTAAACCTCAGAAAACATTCAAATCATAAAAAGAATCAGGCTATTTATCTTTCGTTAAAGATGCAGCCAGTTCAATTCTATAAAATCTTCAAATAGTACTGTGAGTCTTAACCTAATTTATATAGCCTTTCCTTCACATGCTGTGAAAATCTTAAGAAAGTGTGGCCATTTTAGACAGTGTAAGCCAAATTGTTCTCAGTTTCCTGGTATTCTTGGCCTTATCCTAAGTCTGCTGTTAGTGAGCATGAAGGCAGAGAGGGCTCAAGTCTCTGTCTGAGCTGTGTGGCACTGAGTCACCATCCCAACATGGGATATATTAGTTTGCATGCTGCAGAGTGCTGGGGTGTGGAGGGGTTGGACGTGGGGATCTATAAGCGTTTGAGTTTCAGAAGTACAATTGGGCTGAAGGTAGGACAGATTGCAGCTAGCTTCCTTGTTGACAGAGGAGGAGATTGTGTGATGAGTTCTACAGGTGGTAAGCTCCTTCATCTTCACAGGTTTGCAGCATGGCTTTGGATAGACATGGCCACAGGACAAAGACCACAAACACTGTTTAGATTTACCAGCCTTGCATTGTAATGGACAAATGATGAATGATGGAAGGGATCAGAAATGAAATGGCAATTTTCTCAGTGTTAATGCTGGTGCAGTTGGTTTGCATCTCACAGAGGAAGAGCTGGCCTGATTTAAGGGGAGAACTCATTTGAAGGGTGAATATGTTGCTTTTTCATTTCATACCTCAGTATTAGGATACATGTGAGGACAATTTTCCATGTTTAAGACAAAACCAAGTTACATTGGAAGATTTCCTTTCAGAATGCAGTACATAACATATTTCAGATCCAGCTTTCACATTGGAATCTCACATATGGTAAGAATATCAAGTGCAACACCTTTTGCTGTAGTTCAGGGTGAAAATTGGGTAGTATGTCAGCAGACTTAACACACGCACACCCCACCAGTCAATGCATGCATTGTCATTTCCTTGCTTGAGGACTTTCTTTCCATTGTTTGGAGTAAAACTGAAGCTCGCATTGCCAAAATTTTGTTGTTATCTCAGGGATTGTTATGCTTACTAGTGAATCCTCTGGGCATCCATAGCTGATTCCCAGGGTTCCTGGTTCTTCTAACAAGTTGAAATCCTTCTTCTGGAATTGGAAACCCTTCATGCAACCTTTAAAGCCGATACTTCCTGCCAGATGTGAGCTAATGCTGTTGCAAAACGATGACAAACAAGATGCAGTTAGATAACCCTTGCCTTTCTGAACAGACTTTTATTGCCAAGGTGTTCTAAAAAATTGGAAGAGCCTCAATCATGAGCCCCACTAGTGCCCAATACCTGCATCTTTATGTAAAACAACTAATTAACCACATTATGTCTTTTGAAAAGTCAAGATGCACCAGTTATTATGGAGGGAAATATATGAGACTTCAGAGAGGAGATCCATATAGAGTAACATTAAAAAGATAAAAATAGCTGCTGAAATGAAAAGACTTGTTTTAAAATGTATTTCTACCCAGTAGTAGTGAAAATCAACAGATTTCTATCTCCATTTTTTATCCTTTTAGAAAAGTTCTGATTTAATTTTTCTGTCTTGCTTTCACTAGCAAGCTGCATTCTTGCCTTTCAAAGCGAATGGATCTCTGTTTCTTAACAAACAGTAGTAACAGAGGTCAGGGAAATAAGAGTGAATTCTGCTTGCTGATGTGTGTTTACATAATTGTAACTGAGAGCAGTAGGTAGCAGTAGTAGTAGAGAGATAGTAGTACATCATCAGTAGATGATATAATCCTAATACTGATTTACACTCCTGATGAAAATGGAATGTTGTCACCACATTTGGACTGTACTTTGCTGTCAACCTTTATCATGAGAACCAAAGCTGAGTACAATATCAAAGACAAAGTGTAGCTCTGCTTAAATAATTTCTGTATACATTTTTCAATATTATAAATGATCATATTTTTACAATGCCTATAGATTCTTTCTGATACAATTTGTTTATTGCTGTGCTATATTTTCTGCCTTGACAGTACCTTGCAGGTGTTTTGCAGAATAACCACAATTCAGTCAGGAAACTGTGGGCATAATTCATGTAATTCATCTTGTATCCTACATTTGTGAACAAGTCTCATCTGCCATTGAGCTGCTCAATTGCCTAGTTTTCTAGGTTTTTCTTGGCTTTTTCAGTGTTCTCTAGACTTGATTAACTAAAGTAATTTTCACCATCCTTCTGTCCTTTGTTTCTAGACCATGAATGTATTTAATACCAGCCCTAAGAGGGATCCTTTTGGCATGTGCTGTAGACTTTTTATGCTGTGAAAAATGAAGAGTTACAACTATGTCCTATTTTCTCTTTCTCAGCTGCTTTTTAATCTGCTTCAGCCTTTCACCTCTCCACCCCACTAGTTTTCTTAATAACCCCTTATGATAGAGCTTTCTAAAGAACTATTTGAAAGGCCAGATAAATTATATACTCTGTTTCTCCCTTGCCCACCATTTTGTTCAAATAATTACATGAGATTGAAAGGCATAATTTTCCTTTACACAAAGATTGTCCCTATCTTAAAAGCTTAATCTGTAATGTCTATTTTATTGATTCAACAGGCTCTTCTGACAACAAAATAAGGTTTAATGAGATTTACCACTAATTCCTAGAAACTATTGTGCAACATTTACTATCTTCCTTTTTTTTTTTTTAAACACAGAGCGTATTTTAAAGAGATGGTATTTCTGTTAGCAATTGTGACACCTAAAAGAGCAGCTGGAGCCCTTCTGACAATGCTGGCCTTGCTGTCTGACCCCAGGAATGAATACTGCCTGTCAGAAGAGCCTTCACCCTTCTTCAAGCAGCCAGTCTGCTCTCCCAGAGTGTGACCCTGGTCCAGCAGATTCCCACTGCAGGAACTGAGAGTTACAGAGTCTACTGAGATTAAACTTGGCTTCTCTCAAATGGTATGATGTGAAAATGAGACTTTTTCTTTTCTTCCCATGCCTACACCGAACCAGCTGATTTGGGCCTAGGGAGGACCAGAGACAGATCAGAACTGGAGTGCATAGTAGGAAAAATGTCTTTAGATTCGAAAATACAGTTGGTAAAGAGTTTTGATCCTTCAGCTAGTGTATTGCTATTTTACAAAGTTCACATTTTGCAGAGCAAGGAGGAATAGCAAGTCTATGTATTACTGTGTTCTTTGAAAACACCTTTATGTTTTAAGATGACAACTATTTCTATTACCCTTACTAAAACTAGACCAGTTTCAGCAGAATTTACCTGTGCTGGATCAAGCCTAATCCTTGGTACTTCAGAGCTCAGTGAGACACTTAAGAGTGTCTGAGGGGTTGTTTTATAAAAGGTGTTGAGGCTTGGAAAAATGTTTTATTGTAAGCCCTTCATACAGGTCATACAACATAACTTAAATATGGTGATTACGTGAAGATAATGACTGAATCCCAGTTGTAAACCAACCTGGAGTGCAAGATCTCAGTAGGTGCTCCTCCAATGTAGATGTCAGTGAACGGCATTGCTGTTCTTTCATTGTCAACACTTTTTATATGTCGCCTGTCTACTACCAAGATCATCTTCTTAGAATTGTGATATATAATAGAAATCTGAAAAGAAAAAGATCTGCTTAAAAGTGTCCAAAATGCCATCTTTTGTAAGTTGTCATGGTAATTTTGCAGAATTGATTGCATCTTTACATCTTTTTCTTTGAAAAGTTGCTCTCATTTATCAACAAAGCTGTCTGTAAATCAGGAGAGGCTGACAACAACTACTAGCAGGGAGCTTATTTTGATGTCACAATTTCTCTGATGACTGAAAACCCAGGATATTTCACTTATGAATAAATCCACATGAAAGTACCCCATGTTAAAGTTGACACTGTGACAAACCAATAAGCTCCATTAACTTCAGAGTGCTTTCTTGATTGATCAAGAAGCTAGGGCATACTTCTTAAAATCACAGAATCATAGAATCATAGAATAGTTTGGGTTGGAAAGGACCTTAAAGGTCATCTAGTCCAACTTTACAAAGCATAAAAGGCTTAATCGTGCTCTGCTTAAACAGGTTGAACAGAACTATAGATGTAGTTGTGGGTCAGGAATCAGACTTTGAATTTACATCAAGTAAATGGCAGGAGATGCAAGCCACTAAGAGTGATTTCCTACTGTCACTGTCACAGTTACACTGGGTTAGAGAAAACTCTATGGAGCCAAATTATTGTGTTGTAGCAAATTATTGCTGCTTTGGAGCTGCTGGGATAGTTGGTCAAAGGGCTGTGCTTGTAACCACATGTCTACCTCATGAAATTTAGCATCGTTAATCTGAGCCTTCTTCATGGAGTCCTCTAGCAGCACAGGGCCGGTGCTGAAGCCAAAGTCATAGCGAAGGTACAAGAAACCATTGTGCATCTCTAGGCTGAAGAACATACTCTGTATAAAACAAAACAGCAGTCAGAAAAGCACTATAATTGCAGCAATTTAAAAAACCAATAATGTTACAAGAGTGTCTGACATTGTGAAAAACATGCTGGGAAAAAGTCTTTTATTTGCAAAACTATAACAGTTTCTGGATTATTTTATATATAAAATATATGTGTATATATACATATGCACACACAATCGTTTGATAAACAGCACTTATTTGAAAACTTGGTGAACTGTTTCCCTGTAGCAATAATATTTGGTAGCACTGTAACGTCAATATTAATTACCAGCAAAATATTCTTAATGTGCACCTATTTACTGTCAAAGTAATACCACATGCCCCAAATGAAAGATGTTATACTGGTAAAAGCAATGTTGTGCTAGATTGGCTGTATCTGCATTAGCAGCTGCTGTCACGACACCTGTAATAGCTCAGGATTATATCTTTTTACAGCCCTGATCAGCACTGCTGTATTTGCTGAAGTCTGAGCAATGGGTAGCGTCTATTTACTATGTATTTGATTTCTGGATTTCATGACTATCCCTGCTTCATGGTTTGGTTTCTGTTCTGTGACTAGGAGAACTAAACTTTATAAACAGGAGCTGTACTTTAGAAAATCTTCAGGGAGTGCTTGAAATGAAGATCTGTACCATAGAATTAGTCTTGTTCCAAATCAGAATAGGACAGCTTACAACAACTGCGCATCTGGGTTAATGCTTTTAATACTAATGTTCATTGTCTCTTCTAGTGTTCATGCTGTTCTTCCCTTGCCTAATAGAAATATAGGAACAATAATTTTCAAAAAACTACTGCAGACGAAGAACTGCTGTCTCTGACACAAATGAGTCTACCCTCAGAACCCATTACTTAAAGTAGGTTTTAATCTTGCACTTTTAAATGAAGCTGCAGCTTTGGTTTGTCTTAAACAGCTTAAAGTTGAAAATTAAACAGGGATTGCATTCAGATTATTTATAAGCTATTTTTGCAGAACCGAATAATGGGCTAGTTTAGAGAGTCTTTCAAAGAGTGCTTGTGAACAGGCATGGTCTTCCACAGCTAACATCCAACAGGATGGCAGTTTCCACTGTAACACACAAAGCACCTACATCTCCAACAAACCTTTGGGCACTTTTTCGTGGAAGAAAAATGACTGATCTGCAATAGAGGCTGTTAAACTTTTAACAGCAGTTGCTTAGTCCAAAATATCTTAAGAGCGTCTACTTTCTTTCAATCCTTACAGAGTTTGCATCACGCTCAAACTTCTGAAAAGCTGGTGATATTTGGATCAAGCCTTTTTATTTGGGCTACTTTCTGTTTTCAGTAACTTAGTAAATATTTAACTCTAGCATGCCCTGAGACACAGTTATAAAGTGACAGCTATCACAAAGCAGCTGCTTTATGGGAGTTACTTCACAGAAATTTCCTATCACTTTGTAAATAAAGGTGCAACTGCTGGGTTTAACTGGAGTCTCTCTCAAGATGTCATCACAGGGGTATGACCATTCTGAAGTCCTGACTGTCTCTAGAGGAGAGCAGAGTCCAAGTCAGGGCCTTGGCTTCCTGGGGCTTTTGCAGAGCACATTCAAGTTCTCTCCCAGCATGTACATGCACCAGATGAACACAAAGTATTTCCTCTTTTCAGAAGTTAAATGCAAGGACATAAGAATTTTGGACTTTTCATGACATTGTAAGTACTGTTGAACTCATGGTACTCATGGATAAAGGGTACCAGCAGGATTTGGTACTTACTCCATTAACCATCAGCAGGATCAATCCGTTGTCTGTAGGTGTTCGAACTTCTATGTCAAACCGAGTCACCTGGCTGAATCTTCCCCTTCTCTCAATGTTTCTTGCCAAAGCATAGCCAGAGCCGTCAAAGAAATAGCTCACAGCCCGGCTCTGAGTGAAAGCCAGCTTATCTCTGAAAAAACAAGCAAGGAAGCAGTATTTGGCACATCCCCATTTTAATTTGGGGAAATTTAAAGGCCTTAACAATTAAAATACTTTATTGAAATAACTGTTATGAACTGCTGCTTCTTCCTGGCAGTGGCAAGACTGATGACTTTTTCTTTCAAATTTGTTCTGAAAAATAAGGTGTAGCTTTGAAGGTATATCTAACTCCTTCATCATTAGATCATGCTTTTATCCTGTGTTGTATGTAGAGGACAGAAACAATCTTTGCTCATCCTTGTAAAGTGGCAGGCCCACAACACCTCCTCATTATAAGGATATACATACATTTCTATTAAGATCTTGCAAGTTTGTGCAGAAACTCACTTGAATTCTCCAAAGCCTTTAGCTGAGCATGGGCTATGCCAGGGAGCCCAGGAGCAGCCCATGTGCACTGTCCTGCAGAGCAGCAGCTTGCAGTCCCTGTAGGAATGGTGTGGGAAGCCATCATCTGCTCTGTCCCAACACCTCCTGCATTTTTTCCCAGTGAGAGCTGCAAGTTTCTCTCCTGCTCTGTATAGAGAGATTCTACTGTTGCTGCTTATTGTACGAACGAAATGCCTGCTAATGTCTGTGCTAAATCAATGCTTCGGTTGCTGTTCACTTCTACTTTAGGGGCTGCATTTCCTAGTTTGGGAATGGGTTATCTGAGGAATTTCTGTTGTGGGTTTAAGAGAGTGACAGAAAGATAATTTCCATACTGGCTTTGCTAGCTGAGAGTGGGACTGCACTCAAGTTTCCCAGGCCCACTGGAGCTAACTGACTGTGGTTGTATAGCTTGCAGCAACAGGATTCGACTCAGGAGGGGTCCTGTCCTAGGCAAGCAGTGGGGGTAAGGAGGGAGTCTGCACCATGCCCCACCTAACATGGCAGTTTCCCTTTTGAAAGCATGAGCAAGGTTGTAAGACGTTAAGGGAGACAGCAGCAAATCATAGAAGATCTCATGTAAGAAGGGATCCATAAGTATCATCGCATCCAACTCCTATATATATATGTTTATAAGTTCAACCTGTTGACACAACTAGGAATTAAAAGTGGCCAAGTTCCTTCTGGGCAACTCAGTATCACCTTCACGTTTGTAATCTAAAACAGGATTGAGCCAGCAGGACTGGCACTTGCAACAAACCAAAGGAGCAGAGTGACGGTGGGACTGTCTCCTACCTGGCACAAGGTGGCGATGTGGTGGTGTCGATGTTGTAGATGTGCTTGAAGTTGTATAGGCTGATCACATAATCGTTCAGGGTAGCCAGTTCCAGGCAGCCGATGAAACCGGGCAGGTTTAAGCTAGGAGGGAGCTGTGCAGAGGGCAAGGAAAAAGGGAAAGGAGAAAGGTCACATTCTTTATTTGGTTATCATGAAAGCATTTGTGCCTGAGGTCAGTTTTGTCTCTGTGCTCTTCCTATTTTGAAACAAATGGGATGATGCTACCTTAGGATAGCCTTTGCAGTCCTATAATGATAAGGCCATTGTGCTGTAAGTTAAAATGGAGCACAGAAATGGTCTCATAGTGAGAATAATAGGCCAGGTAAGGCAACTACAAACAAATACTTATTTTGTAGTTTTGAAGGGAGCACACTTGGAAAAAGGGAAAAGAGTTAAAGGGTTAAGATTTGACTAATCACAGATCTTGCTCAGCACATATTTCATATCTAATGTGTAGACATCCTTTAATGCTAGAAAAAATAACTTCATACTGTGGCAAAAGAGAAAGAAATGAGGGAGCTTTTTAAACCCAGGAGACTTGGATTCAAAGCCTGTGCCAGTGGCTAATCCTCACTAGGTACTATTTGGAACAGTTAGCAGGTTACAGAAACTGCTTCTTTTAACAAAGGTCACTGCAAATGGAATTTAAATGGCCACAATGGTGAGAGGAAAAATACAAATGAATAAAGGTGACAGAGCTAGTGAATAATTCTTTTAATATTAAAATACTCTGCCCTGTGTAACAAGTGTGATATTAATAACACATCTTATACATCAGAGTCTGATCACTGTCAGTAATTTTTCTTTGGCTTCTACTTATTTCCATTTTCCTTATGATCTAATAATAATGGTAATACAGCAATGCAGAATATGTGTAGCTGTAAGAGAAAATGAAATTCTTATCTGCAGCACAGATACATTTGGTAAGTGATAATGTTTTCTACTTTTCCTTTGTTTCTTCTACTATTCTGTTTAATTATGTTAAATACGAGACTTCTAATGGTTGAGTGGTACATTTAATATTTATAAAGTATGTAACAGGGAAGAAAAGGCAAAAGTGTTTAGCAAATAAAACTGTTTGTTAATAGATGAAAATGTGAGGTGTCAATCCCTAAGGGAGAGGAGACTCATATACTTCTCAAGTAATTCCATAAATCCTTTTCTTCCCACTCCTCTTGCCATTTTCCTTCACTTTTCCTTTTCCTTTTCCGCTGCCCTGCTGTGGAAAGGACATGGAGGGCTCATTTGCTGGATTACATTTGTGGGTGTGTGCAACTGTTTTTCAGTCCTCAGTCCTATTCCCAGTCCAATTATGCCCAGGGCTCAGAAATCTAAAATTCAAACCATGGCATATATCTGGTGGTCACAGCAACGCAAAAGCTCAGGAATACATAAATGTATGAAGTTAATCTTTGTTTTTATATTGTTAGGAGAGCTGCTTCTGGAACAGGAGTTGGATGTTTTTAGCATCTACTGCAGTTAGCTTAAAGCATGCTTATTTAGCATTCTCTAAAGTCTTTCTAAGTACTTTTTCATTCAGCCATGCAATTTTCATAGCCAAGATCATTCATAACAATTTCTAAATACAGAAGGAGGACCTGGTATGTTCACAGAAGCAGGTAAGTGAGGTGCTAATTCATGCTAACTAGTAGGAACTAAACTGTAGTGACTGTTTTACACAAGTCTTCAGACATGTTTTGCACAGGCAAGGCTTCATGCTGTTGTAAGGCTGGATTTAAATCAATGGTGATTTAAATTCAAACAAATCACTATATTGCTAGCTTCTCACACTTTCATAATATTAACAATACATTACTTTTCATTTTCGTTGACAGAGAAACTGTAAGCACTGAGAACTCATTAGCATTGAACGAAACTGGTAGCCTACAAACTTTGTGAAGCTGTGCTAATAGGCCTTAATTTACGCATGCTACTTAACAGCTAGCAAGTTTTTTTCTTGATATTATATTGCAGAAAACCTGAATGACAGCTAAAAGGAATCTGATCATCTTAATGTATGACATGATATGCTCGAGAAAACAGTAGTTTTTGCCACGTCTAGAAGATGGAGTCCTAAGATCCAAAATGACTAAATAAGGATATTTTATTTATTAACCATTTCTGTGTTTAAAGGGGAGCCCAGCAAGATAAGTTTCCATTATTTAATTTTGAACAGAGAATATTTATTTGTCTGACCAACCTTGAAGTCTGGAGGCACTCCGCCAACGTAGAAAACAGCATTTTCAGGTTCCAAATTCAGGAGAGAATCAGGACCAAGAACCTCTCCCTTTTTGATGAATTTTTCTTCAGCTGTGCTGCTAAGACTGGGCACAGTTAAAAACATTTTGCCATGTCTTCCAATCCTGTAGAAGGGAATTGTAAAAGAAGAGAGTTTTATGTTGGATAGACTTAAAAAAGAACAAGCAGTCTCCAACTCCAGGAAGGGCTTCATTTCCTCACTAGAAGACTGGTACCCTGTGGGAAAAGGAGGAGACAAATTACAGACACTTTCTCTTACTCCCCTGTGACCCCTTGGGTCCTGATACACTAAAAACAAAGACAATT
>NW_010204901.1:0-13517 GCF_000695765.1 Mesitornis unicolor | reverse complement strand
AGGAGTAGAACCAAGCACTGAAGGCTATTGATGAGCAGTTCTGACCCAGCCTTTTCTGTTTGATATTTTTTTTTCCTATTGACTGCTTGATTTTGGAGAAATGTGCAATATCACTTTACCTCTCAATTTTGATGATGCTGAAGTAAGAAGGCCAGGTGCTGACTGGCTTTGCATCCAGAGGTATCTCCACGTCTTGGCCCCCCAGGTTATAAATGTACACAAGGTTGTCATTTTTAATTGCAAGACCCATGTAATTTTTTGCCTAAAACAGCAATGGAGAAGGATGTCAGAGCTACAACATTGAAAGAGATTTAATGTAGAACATTAATGAAGGATGAGCTTTGATAGACTAAATGACACCTTTAAATATAGCTAACAAACAAAATCTTCATTCTCGAATTGATTTCCTTCGCCAGATCTGATGTTTTACTTCCTGTCCATTTTGACTGAGGTAAATACAAGGTCATGAGGTGTCTTCTGACCATAAATTGGTCATGTTCAATGGAAGCTGTTCATCAGTGTTTAGTGTGCAGTGTCATATGCAGAAAATATGAAGAAATATTTCTCTGAAGCCTAGGTATTATGCTGCAATTAAATATTATGTCAAGAGGAGTTTCATTGATTTATATTCAATAGACATTCTTTTTAGAAAAGCTAAAAATAAAAGCCTGACTCTTTACCCTTCCTGAGTAACAGCTTGCCAGAATTATACCTGGCTTCTGAGGTGTGATTTTTTTTCTTTTAGGAACCACAATTTAAAGAACATTTATTTCACAACACTTTCAGCTGGTGAGAATATATGCCCTTTCTATCTGTTTCAAAGTAGTGATGCACACAGTGTACAACAGCAGCACAAGCCACAGGCAAAGAAACCTGCTTATCTTGTGGGCCCATGACTTCACAGATTTGGAACTGACACTGTCAGCTGTATAAACTTGATTAAATCATGGCACACAGAAGCCAGGCAGGTGACATTAACTGCTTCAGAGCAGTTTTACCAGCAGTGGAGATAGCAAGTGTGGCTTTGCAGTGGGGCAATCACAGCAGCACGCTGCATAGGCAGTCTCATTTGCTTCTTAGAGAGAACCCTTCGTTGTTCGAGGTGAGAAGTTTCAAGGATGGGATCTAGGGAACCATTGCTCTTTGCTTGTCACAAAATCAATGACAGTCATATAGTAGACACCTCTTATTTTGAAACATGGAGAAATAATGCGAGGAGGAAACAAGGGCAAATAAACCTCAAACCTATTTCAATTTTCTTTTTATGTATATATTAAAAAACCTGGGTTATTCTCTTACATTTTTGTTTCCAAGGTACAAAATAAATCTGTCTGGAGATGCTGCTGGTTGTGGGTTGTCATTCTGAAGCTTTATGTATAAGCTCATGGAAGTGAAAGCTTTCAGTTCCTCCACGTTGATCTTTGGATTGACTTCAACAGCTGATTGGCCTCCAAACATCATAGAAACTTGGACCTGTGCAGTTGCAAGTGTGCTAAGTGAGACACATTATTGCTGCCTGGAGACATTACTTAAGGTAAATGTGCAACAATACTTATGTAGCAGCCTTGCTTACTGCAAGAGTGGAGTTGGCACTTATATATTGGCCATGCAAAGTTGTATGTTTATAACAACACTTCTAGAAGACACAAGATTAAGGGAATTAATTGTCAAATTAATTACAGGTCCTAATTAACTGTGCTTAAGCATATTAATAAAGTAATTTAAATTTCAGTGGGGCATAGATGTGTGCTTAGCTGAATCAGGTCTACTCCATCCTGTATGGCACATAATGAAGTTCTTACACAGCTATAAAACTTCCACCCGTAATTTATTTCTTTGCTTTGGGAGTGGTATGGCCAATTTTCTGTTCACGAGTAATCCTGTTATATTACTAAAGTTACAATGATACATACGAGATGCTAATAAATCTTTAAAACATATTCATCGTAGTTCAAAATGCCTTCAACATAACAGAAATAATGTTTACAAGTTTATGCACAATGTGCCTGAATGACAAAATATATTTAAAGAACAGTCAAGTACTGCACACATACTAACTGAATTTTGCTTTTCTCTTTTGATATTCCAGTCTTGTGAACACACAGTTATGCACTGCATTTTTTATTTCTCTGAATTAATTCAAATATACTGTCTTAATTTTTGACCTCAGTATTTCTGTTACAGAAAGATCCCTCATAATTTATGTATGATAATGAAAGTGTTTTTCGTGGATTTTCTCTATTAAATATGTATGAGCCAAAGATTCTCTTCCCCTGCAGAAAATTAATTGAAAAGGAAAAAAGAAATACTGTCATCTCAGAAATGTTTGCATTAAATTGCCATAATTACTTCTGCTTGTAACTAATGTTGCCAGCTGAGTAATGACTTATTAGAATCATAGAATCATTTAGGTTGGAAAAGACCTCACAGAATCCAGCCATTAACCTAGCACTGCCAAGTCCACCACTAAACCATGTCTCCAAGTTTGAGCTTGAAATGGTTTTCATTTCATAAAGTGCCAACTTTAACACTGTCCAATTACTTAATTAAAATTGCTACCACAGTAGCAGTAGTCTACCATGAATACCATAGTAATGTTAATTGCTTGCAAATAGCAACCGTAAAGATTTTAATTGCTTCCACTGTACTTTGTTTATCCAGTTGTTAGGAGGAGATAATGTCAAGGTTTGGACTTCTAACATAGCCTGAGCAAATGGAGCTCCTAGTAAGATGCATCTGATTATTAGCACTAATAACCAAAAGTCCCATCCAAAAGTTTTACCTTGCTTGCTACACTCCTGGTTTGAGCAATTAGCTCTCTGATCCGCTGAATGCTGGAAGAAATATTGTTGGCTGGCGCCTTCTGTTCTACCTTGCGCAGTTTGTCCAGAAGCTGAGGGAAGACTTCTGTAAGTTTCTTCACTGCAGTTAGAAAAGAAGTGACAGCTTGGTTTTTTTTTTCTCTTTGTAACACTGGTTTTCCACAAGCGAAATTGCTCCTTACCCTCTTAAGTTAACTTATCTGTCTCCTTCTGCTTTAAGAACGAGTCCTAACCATGGTGTATGTGAGTCAGTGATTTCAGAAAGCGTAGTGATTTATCAGACTCTAGTACTGCAAAAGTTTTTTGAAAGGCGTTTGCACAAAGGAGACTTTTTCATGGGACTCCTAGGTACTGCCATGGAATGGTACCTCTATAATACTTTCCTTAGGGAGCTTTGCAAATGTTAATCATCTTAACCTTTTCATCTTCCTTCAAGGCAGATAAACGTTAAACCCAGTTTTGCAGATATGACAACTGGAGCAGAAGGATTATTTGTTCAGCATCTTACTGGATATCTGTGGCTGACCTGGGAACTGCATCTAGGAGCTGTGGTTCATGAATTTTTCAAATTAATTTTAGGGAAAATGAGTAGGTTGTTTTCCTCAGCTCTCAGCTGTGCATCTCTCCCAAAGGTTATCACCCAGATAGCACAGGTGCACAGGTGCATGTGTCTGCATGCAGTTCACAGCTCACTCTGCTAACAGGAACCTCTTCAGCTTTCCTACCTACATCTGCCAGAGGTCTTTGACCTTCGGTCTTTCACTGCTGTGTATTCTGATACACGTGCAAGAAGGTTTGTTATCAAAGGAAAATGCAGGTGCTTTGTTGTGTGCAAAGGGAGAGAAGTCATTTCCCAGAAAGATAAGCAGACAGAAAAACTACCAAGAAAGAAAAATAACTACCCCTGATTATGATCCAAATTCATCCCATCAGATTCCAATGACATGCTGCCCTTTGAAGGTTATTTACACATCACATCATTTTTCATCTTTAATTAGATGTAGGTACAATTAGCTGAGTATAATGAAATGTGATTTTAGCCACAAGCTACATGCATATAAGAAAGATCCAGTATTCATAGTTAATTTTTAATGACATGGATTCACTATAAGGGTTAAGACCAGATTTGTGGTGTTTGCAGTTATATTTTAGCATTTGTCAACTTGTGTCCGCCTGCTCTTGTGTCCTTCCCCTCATATATTTACTCTTATCTGAGAAAACAGCAGAGAAAGGTAGAGGAACCAATCCTCAGATGTACTGAGTCTGAGACTGTATAGAAAGGAAAGAAGGAAGGAAAAGTAGCCTCTACTCAATCACCTTTCTGTGCTGACTAAAGGCTGAAGCAGCCAGAGTATAAGAAGATCTCATGGAGTTCTACAAGTTCTGCTTCTCTGTGGATAGAGTGAAAAGCTGTATTTGCCACAGTCACATTAAAATGCCATTATTTTAGCAAATCTTCAAAGAAATACAATGAATTCTGAGTAACACATTAATTGCAGAATGCATCAAATTTTCTACTTAAAAAAAACCCCTACAATAAAAAAATAACTACAATAATCAATTTACAGAAAATTTTCTCTGGCTTTTGAAATGAATTTTCCATGTCATTATAAAAAACCCCACATTATTCTTAAAGTAAAAAAGAATGCAAAGTGATTTAGCAAATTTCAACCAGCTTTTTTTAATAATGAGCAACTGAATTGGAATTGTATCTGATCTGGTATTCTGAAAAACTGGCTTTTCATCTGTTTGAAATTTGAGGTATTAAACTTGAAACACAACTGTGACATGAAAACACAAAACTAACGTCTATTACTTCTAGTACCATTCTGAAATCTCACCATAAATCTCTTCCTTTTGTCCTTTATAATGGCATTCTTCACTATAGGAGAATATTGATTTTTTATTTTAGTCTTTTGAGATGAAGATGAGACCGAAAAAGGACAATTAGTCTTGCCCAGTGATAAGATACAAAAAAAGAGTACAAGGGCAACTGTCAAGGAGGAAATACCTTGACTATAACTTTCCAGACACTTTCTCCTTTTGTGTTTTCCTTTCCGAACTGTCCTTCATCCTCTCTGCTGAAGCCCACCAGTTCCCTGTGCAGTGGCGACACAGGGAGTATTCTCAGACAAACTGCACAGCCAAGACATGCTTTCACCCTTCCAAAAATCAAGTGCAAGAGGCAATCCAGACATGTCAGCTTAGAGGCTTCAGCTGCCATGGTGGTGTTACTGGCACGCTGATCAGGTGTTCTGGTGGTTCAGGCACCTGTCTGAACACTTTTTGTGACTTTCTTTTGGACTTTGTTGGACATTTCTTCTGCCAGATCAGCCTCTCCTGGCAACATACGCAGCTGATCTTAGAGCACTCCACCATGCCCTTGCATGTCTACATCTGTCTTCCCAGGCTGAGAATCACAGTCACATCTGACAGGAGCAGTACCCATGCCAGCCTCCTTTGTAGCACTGCTCTGTATTCTCAGCTATTTCCACTTGATCTTTCTGGGAAAAATCATTGTGCCTTAAAACGAACAAACAAACAAAAAAATGCCCTCAGACCAAAAATGCCATGGAAAAGCTGCCTCCAGAAATGTAATGTGATGGTTTGTACATTAGCATCTCTCAAACAGTTAGTTAGTGGTCAGCAGGCCCTCCAGGCATTCTGATGTGATCACAATACTTTCAAGGTGACTCCCTGCCTGCAAACCCACTGTCACAGAGAAGACATTTTTGCCAGGCACATCACATGTAAGCTGAACTGTTATTTACAACTTGTGGTACATGCCTTTTTGGGAACATAACTGACTAGGAGAGCTGGGACATCTTAGGTCTCTCTTGAATGCTACTTCCAGTATAACAGCAAGTATAAGCAGATTTTTAAAATCCTGAATGTCTGCTGACATTTTGAGCATGAAGAGCCAAATGCAGTTTGTGTTGCTGCTCTATCTACTAAGCTGGCAGTGGTAAATGTTAAATGTACATCAAGTTTAAAGGTGAATAAAAACAATAACCTTCATGTGTAAGCTATAGCAGACTGTTTCTCTTAGATGTTTTTCCTCATACCATTCTCTCCCTGGATGCCAATCATATCCACATTTACATTGCCTTAAATAGGAGTTGGAACCCATAGCCCACAACCTAAACTGTGCTCTGTGGTGAGCAAAACCAATTTTGAGGAATACAATACAACTACTGTTAGATTAATTACACCCTTATGGAGCTCTGTGCAGTGACTCGCAGTGGGCTCAGTATTGCCTTTGGATGAAATGCTCAGAGAAACACGAGCGGCCTCCAGTTCTGGAGCCAGAAGTTGGGATATTGAATAGTACTGAATTTCTTCTTGTGAAGGGAACCACTTTTATATCAGTTCTTGGGAGCACTCAAGCAAAAATATTAGTGTGAAGGTCTTATCCATTACTGAATTATGGAAATAACATGACCCTTGGGTTTCCCTGGTTTTGAGGGAATAATGTGGCTTTGGGGCACTAGAAGCAATGCTGGTTTTGGTACTCATAACACCATTTGCAGTAAAATGACACTCAAGTTGCAAAGCTCCTGATTGAAGGATAAGGGATTTGGGGCAGTAGATCTGGGATTCAGACTTTCTGAAGATGGCGGCAGTGGAGTTATGGACCTTCTCTGAGGCACTTTCAGGAGGCAGAACATCACATAGCAGTGCTACAGGTGACGGTACATATCATCAAACGTATGCAGGAAATTTCTTGTTCTGGATTTCCAGCTTCCCTAGCTGTGAATAACTTGAGATTAGTGGGGCTCCTGAGCAGATCCAGGAATACATTGAGAAATAAATAGTGGTGATTGTCAGCAATTTTTTATTCCAGATATTCTCATTTCTAGGTTGATTCTTTTCTTTCCTAATTGTTCTTTTTCTTCTTTCACCTGTCACTTCATTTCAGCTTCTTTATCCATGCCTCTTTTTCTGTGCTTTCCTATTATTTTCATTACATTTTCAGTTTTTCTTTTGTCTTTTTATTTACCTTAAATTTTTCATAACAAATCCTCCAATTTTTACTCTACTCTTCTTTCTTCCCTGATAATAAAAGTGGAATTAATATGATGTTTACAAGCTTTTCCAGCAATCACCCTGCTTAAATATTATACTTCCTCCCTAATCCTTTTTGCTCGCTTTGTTTAGACTACAGGCTCATCAAATCAGGGGCCATTTCTCCCCCATGTTTGTACTACTGAGAACAAAAGGGCCCTGTTTTCAAATGCAGCCCAGTGTTAAAAAATCATAACTTAACTGTCAATCATAACAGAAAGAAGTATTTAAATCATAATAGAAATAAGTATTTAAACAAAACAAGCTGTCTACTGCTCAGTGTGACCATGGCACCCTGGTAAAGAGACTTAGAAGCCAATAAGACTTCATCCTTTGAGTTTTTAAGTAATTTTTGGAAATGCCTAGGTATCCAGAAGTTTTAAAGTACAGTCAAGTCTCTAGACAACTGCTAATTTTTGAAATGTTTTCACGGAGGTAAAATGCTAGAAAACTATATGCAATGGATATGCAATGTAAATAAATTATTCATACAACATGACATTGTGATGATTCCCTAACCTCGTAATGCTAAAGAATGGCAAGATTCAGGTCACCATACCTGCATCCCCAGCTGAATGCACAGCACTGTCATATGCCACTGAATTGTGCTGGAAGTCTTGCAGGTTCTGAGACCACAACCTGACGTTCTCATCCATGGGGGCTGTAGCCTGTGTTACTGTTATGGTAGCACTTACGGCCTCTGCAGCCTTCAGTTTAGCTTGCTCCAAGCGCTCTCTGGCCTCCACTACAACATAAATAGGGGATAAGAAGAAATGAACTCTTTCAAAGATTCAAGCAAGCAATAACCAGTACTTAGAAAGTGGTGAGGCTAAGTGGATTTTCCTGTCTGTACAGTGGGGACCCAACCTGGCTTGGTTGGTTTCCTCTTTATTTCCACAGGGAATATTCAAAATTTCCTGTGATTGGTCTACAGTCATATTATTAATTCTTAAAATTTAACAAATTCTCACTTCCATTATAGATTGTTAGAAATTTTCAATGCCCTTGGATTGTGATGGATATTAGATAGCCAAGGAAGTTGGAACCGAGTTGAAAAAATACAGTTTTTCAACAAGATTTTAAGAAAAAATGCACATATTCATTGAATATTTTTCACTCATTGAATATTTTTCATGAAAGTTATTCTTGAAGGAGAGAAATGCAAGACACTGAAGCAGTTTTGTTTTTTCATACCTGGCATTTTGGAGGTTGTGGTTTTTTTTGAGTTACCAACTACTGTATTTGTAAAACCTGTGTCATTTTGCATATGATGATGTCTTGGCAGTAAAACCCAGACATTTTTAGTTGAAGCTAATGAAGAAATCTTGACCATGTCGACTTTGACCACCTTCAGATATACTTGCTGGATGCAATATGATGTATCTTTTCTGAAAAGCTAGGGTGAGTTTTTGTCAATCAAGACTGCCAGAAATTACCTCCCAAATACTCTACTTGCCAGGTGTGATGTATAGTGAATTAGATTTTGACTATCAGTACAATAAATCCACAGACTTGTAGGTTCTCCAAGCCCTGAAAAGATAAAGAGTAACGTGGGAGAAGACACTGTAGTAAGGAGGATCAAGAAGAATGTTAATAGTTTCAAGTGGCAAAACATATAATTTCATTGTGAATGTGTTATAGCTGGATGTTTGCTGTCTAGGTCTTGTAGTTTCAGTCAAATTCCTTCAGGCCTCCCTGGGACTGAAATCTTAATATCAACTTCATAGACCATATGCAAAGATAAAATATGCTCTTTAATGTATGAAGATAAAGCATCATAAAGATGAAGTTCCTCTTACAACCTAGCTCTGCTGATTGCATTTTTGTGATGGCTTTCATCAGGTGGCTTCGCAGAGCATTCATTCTGGCAAGAGTGCCATTAACATGACGGCTAGTGTCTGCAATGGTTAAATCGTTACCTGTGGGAAGAAAATGGGAGGTATAGTTAAGTGACATTTTAAAAAGCTACATTTTATCCTGTGGAGTTAGGTTGTTAAGCAACTAATACACCTTAGACAGTGTAATATAGCTTTTTTTAGTATAGGGCATACTAGGGCTCTGGACTTCAAATAGTCTAAAGGAAAAAGCAGTCTTGCAGCTCCCAGCCATTGCTTGCTTGCCACAGCGCTTCCTAGAAAAATCTGGAGACCTGTATCCCAGTCAGTACTATCTCTATTTGCTTTGCCAGAGCTGCTGAGAATAGCTGCAACAAGTATACAGGAGAAGTTTTAGGGAACTCAGAACGTCTTGAAAAATTGAACAGGTAATTTCTGTAATTGTACAGCTTTCTTTCATTTTCAGTGAAAAAAGTGAAAAAAGGACAAAATCATTTAACATTTATTATTTCCCTTCACTGGTGAAATCTAGCTTTCTGAACACTTACACTGTTGTGCATTGATTTCAGTTTAACTTCTTGATTTGAGTATATTTATGTGTGAACAACTGTTTGCAGAATCACATTTAAACCATCTGAAATGGTCCTTTTGTACATGAAATAAACTTTCAGCATCTGGCAGGATGAAAGCACATGAACTACTCAAACTGTGCCTGTGGCCATTTCAAGTACTTTGTGTTGTAACTTCAATCAATACACGTTTCTGTTACAGCAGTAGCTCTGCCTTGGTGATGTGCTTTTGAAATTCATTTTAACATGCATGCTCATAAACTGACTAGAAAAGTAGAAGGGATGTATATTTACTGTCATCTGCTGTCTGTTGTAACTCCATGGCTTGGTTGAGAAGTTCTTCGCTTTTACCTTTATGGTAAATGATCTGAGTATCAATTCCAACTGCAGCCTATGAGTATGTTACAAAAAAGAAAGTCAGAATAATGCTTACCAAATGGTCCTCTTAATTGTGGACAACATATTATTTCATACAAATGCAACTTCAAAGTCACTGAAGTATTATTAGCTTTGTCAACATTTAAGATTGGCAACTGGATTAGGGAAAAAAGTCTGAAAAGCAAAATTTTCTGTAGATTGCAATTGAAGTTTAGAGAAATGTGTGCCTTTCCAGCTAACAACAATGAATAACAAAGTCTCCTTAATTTATCAACTCCAGTATGGTCAATGTGATACTCATGCTCCATGCTAGTTAGGCACTGTAACTGTTCACTTCTACTGTCCTCTCAGACAGGTGATGAACACTTGCACTGCTTGGGGAGCTGCCTTGCAGTCCCTAGTAGCATGCAGGAAGCAGAAGGTTGGACTTGAAATATCACAGCTCCCTGGGGTTCGGGCTCCTGTAATCTAACCAAATCCTCTTGCTACTCCATTAATAAAATGTTGTTAAGTAGCATTTATAGAGGTTGGAAATTATATAATACAAAAGTACATATAAAACATTTTAGAACAGCAAGGCCAGAGGCAAAATTAGCATCCTCATCCCTCCTCTGAGTGTGTAAGTGGGCTGTTTGCCCCATTTTAACTTGACTTTCTATGAGAAAGAGTGATGCCTCTGTTAGATGTCTTCACCATCTTTCCTGCCACATGGCGCTGTTTTCAGTAGGAGGACTTGAGTGCTAAATGCCAGCTCAGGTTCCTTATAGGGCCAGGGAGATTTCTGGACTTTCACAGGAATGCCTCGATTTAAGTGACAACACAGAGCAGTGTCACCCTGTACTTAGGAACAGAAGAACTTATTGCATCATTTTGAATACCAGGGGGCTTTAGGCTGGCAGAATAATTAACCACCTAGGATTTAATTCAGGAAACAGTAGATGAAGCAAAATGTGCAGTGAGAAGTTCAATGCTGTTGGTTAAACTAAACCTTTTTTCTTCTTTATACTTAGGTGTCCAAAGTCACTGAAGCATTGCAAAGTAAAAGCTGATATTATGAAAATTACTTACATCATTGACCCGGTTTGTTGTGTTCAATGCCAGCAATGCATCTTTATTAGCTCCTTCAACATAACCGGCAATGTTTTCATACACATTTGAAGCATTTATTGCCCTTTGTACCAATCCATTTGTATCAACACCATACAAGTTCCTGTTAAAAAGAGAGTAAAAGGAAGAAGAAACCAAACTGAATCGAAGTAGTTTCAAGTGGATCCATTTTCTTAACATTCTGTGAATTCTGTCTTCATAATCGTGCACATAAATATGGCCTTAGTAGTATTCTTTTAATTGTATATGGCCATTTATGTAAGCCTGAAGCGGGTGAAAACTATGTGGATGGAAGGTACTTCTCAGTGGTTTAACTCTGGGAATTTTGCCCTTAACATCTATGTAAGCAGCAACAAGTGAGTCCTGAGCATTTATCTTTTTAAATCTAGATTAGATATTCCATGAATTAACAAAATAAAATCTATCAGTTGTCCTTCTTTAGGAGTAACTCCTGGCTGTGACTGGAAAGACCTCTGCCAGTGATCATAACAGCTGTATTGCTAGGCTGTTTATACTTTCCAACAGTAGGTGGGAAAAGGGGGAGGATCAGATGAAGAACTGCCCATTATCATGAAACGTTGCAAAAAGTTAGATTTCAAAAATGCAAGGTAGATTTGCATACTAGGTGATAACTGGTCTTCAGGGGAGATTGCAAACAGCAGTTGGTTTAGGACTAAAACTTCAGCTGTTAGCAACTTTGAATAAATATTAACTTTTTATATTTTTGCCATAAACAGAATTCAGAGTTTATGTTAGATATATACTTTATATATATATATATGTATACACGCATTCATACATGTGCATACATTCAATTCAAAGAGTTTGCACACTGAGGTCTTATTAAGTTTACAGATGTTGTAGAAAGAATTTCCTGCTATATTCCTCCGAGACAAAAGATGAAACTCTACCAAATAAAAGCCTAACAGGCTTATAAAGCAAACCCATAAAAATCAAAATTATTTGAAGTCAGCCTAAATTTTTTAAGGGATTAAAGTTTCACTGCAGGACAGTCTTCTCAACAAATAAAAGAGTCAGCACATTTCCATCTGGATATTTCATAATTATTTCTGTTTGCTTGCTATTAAATTCCTAATGTGTTAGCCTTGGTAGTCACTTTAAAACTATTTTGGTAAGGGAGGAAGGCTAGCCATATCGAGTATTTTCTTTCAAGTGATTCTGCTGCCCTCAGTTAGCTGATCTCAGACTGAACATACTGTTTGTTTTTTAGGCTGTCTGTAGTTTGTGTGGTGTTATAGAACAGAATTTCAGATGTCAGCTTTATACAACTGTATAAAAGAAATCCATCTGTTATTTTTTTTCCCCTGTTTTAATCTCCTATCTAGGACATACTAATATTAAGAAACAACTGGTATTTAGATTATATACTTAAAAAATAGCTTTAAGTTTATCTTCCAAAACCATATGTCCATGAAATTATTTAAGGAACAATTTGGTGAAATATTTGTGGTAGTGATTTTTTCCATGAGTAGCCCCAATTGCAAATAAAGTAATATTTAAAATCTGTCTAAAAGTGACTTTTTTTTTTAACTGGGTGAAAGTTGATGCATTTAGTATCTTCCAGCAAACAAGAAAGACTTACAGTAAGTTTTTGGTGTTACAGTGTGCCAGTTTCACTGGGACACATCCTATGGAATATCAGAACTACTCCATCTGTAAACCAGTTCTTGAACTAAAATTATCCCAAAGCCCATTTTTTGGACCATAATTATAAACATTTTTTAATGTGAATGAACTTACTGACATGAGCTGTTTCTGCAAACCTCATTTAATCTGCCTGTATTATTTTACTTTTGAGTAATCTACCTTTTCTATTCTCTTGCTATGGGAAAAGAACACATCAAATTAGAAAGGAGAGAATGTCATGCAAGATGTAAGTTTATTTATTCTTTGAAAAGATTAATAGATTTTGGTTAGCTTAACTTCAGCTGTTCCCTCTGGACCTTGACAAGTCCTTGCATATACGACTTAACAGTGATTTGTTTAGTGCCTATTTACAAACAGTATATCTAATATCACTGTGTTTCTGCTTGTCTTTTAGTTCATTCAGCTGCTCAATCAGTAGCATTTGTATGAACAGAGTCTGCCGAAGTTAAATTTTACCGGTCCAGCTGATCAGCAAGTCTTCTTAGGTTGAGTGCATGATGCATAGCCTTTTCTACCAAATCATCATCAAACAGAGACAGATTGGCTAGTTTTTCTTGCAATTCCTTTTTTGCTCCATCTATTTCTGCGTAGAGCCCTGACACATTCTGAATAAAATATGGAAGGAAGGAAAGAAGGTGAAAATTGTAAAAAATCAAGTCTGCATTTTGATTATTATGTCTTATTTTACCTATTATTATATTATTACCTATTATTATTATAATGTTGCTAGTTTATGTTGTATTTTTTGATGTTATATTAACAGATAAAAAAGAGGAAAGATAATAAAGAGTCTGTCCCATGAATGGCAAGACAAATGCAGGAAGATATAAATCAACCAAAATTCCAGGAATCCCTTGAAAAGATATTAGAGAGATATGTGTAAAATACCAAAGAAAAACAGTTGAGAAATGTCTTACTATCCTTTGCTTGCTCTAGAATGGTGCCAATGACAGGTCTTTCAGAGTGAAGTGCTAATAGATGAAGTAATTAAACCAAACCTTTGCAAAAATCCCCTCATTGTGGTTCTTCTTAAATTGGGGGGTGGAACACAGAATCACAGAATCACAGAACGT
>NW_010204900.1:0-2221 GCF_000695765.1 Mesitornis unicolor | reverse complement strand
CTGGGCCTGATCACTTGGTTGTCCTGCAACCTTCTTAATATCAAAGGAGATCTAATAACAAGAGCAGCTGCAGTGAGATCTCTAGAAAGAACTAAATTACACATCTCAAAGGGTATTGAACAAAACGAGCTAGACCAAAAAAAGAGGAACAAGAGGATAATATATAAATTACTTAATGTGGAAAAAGGTGCCAATGAATTACCAACAGTGGAAAGACCAATAACTCCTTCAAGGTCTTCATAGAGCACTGGTGATATATGGGGCCATACAGAAACAATAGCTCAGTAGTGTGATAAATTCTGTTAGAAGAACTGTGGTCATGTCATTATTATCGTTAAAGACAACTAAATCCCAGACTGAGGTTTCAAAGTATTGCATAATAAGTTTATAAAACTTTATCATGCTTCCATCATTCTTGGATAGGGCCAGTAGATGCTTTAAAGCACAATGAGAAATAAGATTAAAGCATTTCAAAATAATTAAGAATCAAGGGATATAATCTGTTAATTACTTACAGGTTGTTTTACTTTCACACAGCAAGATTTCTCTATCTACCAAGCAGATAAAAGTGGAAGAGCACCCAGTAGAGGTGCTTTCCTATTATGACAGTGAACTGAATGGTCTCTGAAGGTGTACGTATATGAGTGTCTCTCTGTTAAACCACAGAGGACATCTAATATCTAGATGACTATGACTAGGTGAGGTGAATCTAACTTAAAAATAACACTTGCAATTCAAATTCAAATTCAAGAGCTAAATAAAATATGGTGATTAATAGAGCGACTTCAGTGGAAATAGTTTTGCAATGGAAGTTGTGGAATATATATCCTGGAAGACCACATGCAATATTCTGTTGCAACAAATATAAATGAAAATAACAATATTTCATTTTTGGCAGACCTCTCCAACAGTGCAATCTGAAAGTTACTATCTCATATCCTTGAAGCAAAACAGAATTTCATGTAATTCTGGCCACACTAACTGTGGCGCTCAATCCTACTTAATCAGCAAGCTACAGTAGGATCACAGAATCAATAAAATTACCATGCCATCTGCCTTCCCTGCACTCACCATCATAATGAATGACGACTCATTAAGTGTTCTACAAGACAATTAGCTCTGGATGGGGATTTTCAGTAACAAGGCTTTCTTGGTTCTATTTCTAGTTTTCTCAGATTCAAATACAAAAAAAAGGTAATACATATCATAAGAGCTTTCTATATGTAGAATGGGTTCATATGCACTGTAATAGTTGCAGACATAGACCAGGAGTATGTCCCATGAATTTGTACCTGCTACAAAAACATTTCTTGCTTAGTCCCTTCATATTTGCAAGATAAAGTCAGTAGGGCTACAAAGATGAGTAAAGATTTTATTGTAGATAAATATTAAAGATGTTGATGAAAATGTACTGTAATTAAGACATACAGAAGATTGTTACTGAGAGTACATATATTATTTATCTTTGTGTTGGATCTTCTATGACCTTTTCTCATGTTGGAGGATATTTTCACTAAAGGAGTGAAAATACAAGACTAATTAATGAAAAAGTTAATAAGGGAATATAAACTGAATTATACAGTGTGATGTATGTAGCACATGTTGTTAAGGACCTGTGTGTGCATGGTAAAGGGTCTAACATTTTGCATGTACTCAAAGAAAAAAGACCAGAGAAATACAGAGAAACACCTGAATGTGGTTCTGCATTAGCAAGTATATCCGTGTGCCTGCTGAAAAGCCGCTGCCTCACAGTAGCAGAGAGGCTGAAGAGTTGAGAGTAAACTTCAGAGGCCCATTTTCTAAGGAACACTTAACACCTTGTCTTCTCAGACATCCATATTCTGGTACAGTATTTCACCTCTTTCTAGACCTTTTCTCATACTCAGAGGGAAAAAGAAAAAAAGGGGGTGGGAGGGAAATGAGACTTACTTCTGTGTAGACCAGATCATTGATCTTGTTTGTCCTTTTTATGGTCTCTGTTCAAACTGGAAAACAACAACTTACAACATCAAGAGCTGTAGTTATGGTGTAATGTTAGGTAGCTAGTAGAGAGAAGCATTTGTAAGGTATCTGTTTTGAAATAGTGCTTACACTAAGTATATCTTTCATGCTATATAAAATGTGGCATTAACTATTTATAGAGTATTGCACACAGCATTTTGAAGGCATATATGTACTAATACCTGCTGACAGAGAAGCCTTCAAGTGAGCAAAGGGGAAC
>NW_010204899.1:12116-12819 GCF_000695765.1 Mesitornis unicolor | reverse complement strand
CCTGGCTTCCTCTGGGGCCTCAGGGGCACGGTGCTTCTCAGGACAGCCTCCGGCAGAGCAGACAGAAACAAAGAAGGTCATAACGTATCAGAAATTAAATGCAGTGATATTAAATAATAATGAAAGTCTCTAGAGCAGAATTTGTATATGTTCTCACAGATTTTATTTTGTCTTTTCCTTTATTATTTTCTCTTTTCCTCCTTTTTTGTCTCATCTGCGTTTTATATTTAATCCCCCAGCTACTATTTGCTTTTGAAATCATCTGTGTTAGGAGATGTCAGGAGGAATTCTCTCATCTCACCACAAACTCCTAAGATTTGTCTGATTTTAGGAGTCTCATTAGTTAAGCCAGAAAGATACTTTAGTTTACAGCAGGTTCAGATGCTTAATTTTGACTTTGTTCAAAAGGTTTTGTAAGGGGTTTTTTTTGTTTGTTTTGTTGGGCTTTTTTTTTCTCCCCTCAGTCTTGATGCTTTTCATACATGTCAATTTAGGCAAAGTTGGAGAACTTGGTTTCCAGAAAGGCTCCTCCCAAGACTCTGCTGGTGCTGTCTTACATAAGTGCACTATTAAAGAGGTCATAAAAGGCTATAGCATTGTTAAGGAGGAAGGGGGGAGTAGTTTTCCACAATCATACCTCTTGCAATAGAACTTTTAACACTGAAAAAAAAAAAGTGCCAAAAGTAGTCTCAGAGATCCCTCA
>NW_010204899.1:0-12085 GCF_000695765.1 Mesitornis unicolor | reverse complement strand
AGAGTGCAAATATATTTCTGTCAGTGGAGGAAACATGTTTCTAAGAAGGTAAGGAGACCATTCAAAACCTCTAGATTGATTCCCATTATGCCTATGAGAGTCTCATGGCTAAATTCCAACATTTTTCTTGGAAGATACATTCCATAGCAGAACAGCCATTTGTCTTAACACCCCATGGCTGCCTACAAACAAAGCGTTCTGCCAATGACTGGCACAAACTTCAAGCTGCAGCCTGAAATCAAGCTGGTCCTTTTTATTCTATCCTTTTTTTTTTTAAATCTCTCAAGGGCACATCTCATAGGCTGGATGAGAACACAGAGGAAAGCAGATGGCAACACCATTTGCAGTCTGAGTGACAGCAGAGGAAGCCAAAATGCTAGATTAACAGCCTCATCCCGTCACAAATCTTTGTTAACTCAACTCTGCTTGATTGCATAGCTTTATTTGAGCACCCAGAAGTGGGCAGGCAGCACTCTAACAACTGAAGGCATGAACCGAAAAGGATCTTCAGTCTGTGTTCAATGTTGTGCTCTCTAAAAACATCATGGTGATGGGAAAATGCTGGTGAAGGTCGCTTGCTACTGTGCAGCTTGGGAATTACTGATCACAACTATCTTCCTGTTTAGGAGCAGAACAGCAATGGAGGAAATAATGAATAAGCTCTGAGCCACTGTTTCAGCCCTGGTGCAAGGCGACAACCACAGAGTGTCAGCTAATGTCACAACTTCAGATAAGCTTTTCACATAGTGTGTGATCCCCGAGTAGATCTCTCACGAGATAAATGGCATGGGACTTGCCAGGCCAGATTAGCCAATACTGGCTGCTTTAGAAGGAGGAAAAAAAAATAAAAGAAAGTGAGTGAGACAACCTCTTGACTGATTCAGCCAGTTATTCATGCAGTGCTGCACACCAGGAAGGTCTCTGCAGGGAAAGATGGTTACATTGTAAGTGTTGTCTTGATAGACGTATGGATCTGAGTTTCTTACCTATTGATAGGGCAGTGTTTCCAGAAGCACTACACTATTCCCAACAGGGAAGGAAAATACAGGAATGGCTGCTCTTGTACATGGCTGGTGGGATCTTCCTGTCCAGGAAGTTCTGCATTGCTATAATCCAAAAGCAGTACTCAACCATAGGAGGGCACTGGCAACACGTCAAAGTGCCAGCTAGGAGACGGTGATCTCTATCTTTCAGAGCAATATTGCCTTTCTTCCAGGGAAAACCATGTAGACTGAGTGTTATTTTAAAAAGACTTCCACTGATTGGTTTTGTAATATCTGTCTCCTTGAAGGAGATGGTCCTAGTTTCTTGGGATAATACTTTCTCATGAAGCTACCTCTTAAAAGTTACTCTGTAAGGTACATACTATGGAACAAAAGCAAAACTAAATACTTTACAATCTTTTTGTTGTGTGTACCTCTGCATTTAATATTTTTAATATTTTTATTTCTGCTTATTACAAATCTATGTGCTGTGATTTTATTGATAATTTTCTTAAATACTTAGTGTAAATTGCATGGTTGGAAAATAGAACAAGTTGTCATTTAAAATAGTCCTTAATATTTTACAGAAATCACACTTTTCAGCAACTCAGAGGCCAAATGAAGTCCTAGTCATAAGATAACCCAGATGCTTTGAGGTTCTTTATATTTGTTCCTACTTTTCCTTAGTGCTATACAAATGTCAGATGATTATTTCTGTGATTAGAAGTAGGATAAAAGATCGGTGTAACCACAGTAGTTACTTTGTTCCTGTCTGGGTAAAATTCACATATGAAGAGATGATCAGCACAAAAACGGTATTTAGACATCTAAGGATGATCACTGGGGACCTGCTGACATCTTTGAGCTTGCCAAAGCCACTGAAGCCCAAAACTCCCTCTGGTTTATACAGACACTATGGTCACAGTCATCCTGGAAGCAACTGAGGACAATTTCCACCAGTCCTTCTAGTGGATGGTGTCTCCACTGACTCTAGATTTTTATGCTGTTTGTCTCTTCTCGCAAAGAGAATTTAATCAAATTATCTCTATCATGTCCTACTCTCTGAAAGTGGTTTCTGAACTTCCTCTTTACATTGCCAATGCACTTTCTATAGTCTATCAGACCCTGCCACTTGGAATCTCTGTTACCTGTAGTCTACCAGCATTAATGAATTATTGATTGTTCCTATTCCTCTCATAGCTGATTTTTATGTTTTCAACACAAGACACACTTAACTCTCTGTCATTCTTATGTATCCTGCCTGCTGTGTCTTCAGACATTCTCAATAGTTTCTTTGAAGGTAAAATTATCAAGTGTGTAACGTGACCTTATTCATCGTTTCCTTATTTTTAATTTCTCCTTTCTTCTCTCTCAACATTGATTGAAAAATGCCATACAACCTCTGCACTTTATTGCATCCCATCACATCTGCTGACCATTTCTTCATGCACTGTCATGTTATTTTTGGCCTGTTTCTCATATACTGCAGTTTTCATTTTCTCATCTTCATTACACAGTCCTGCTCTGGTATGTCCTATTAAAAACAAACAATGTCACACTTTAGCCCATTTGCTTCCACAGAGACCACTTTACTTTCCTGTTCTCATTTATCTTTACTCTTATTTACCATGCTGTTTTCAATTTCCTCAATTCCACGCTCAGACCTATTAGCTCTGCCTTGCATCCTTTGCACTCGATCAATTCAAAGCACTCATGCCAAAATTTTTAATGGCCCATTCTTAGCCAAGTCCCAGAACCTGTACTCTGTCTTCATTTCTGCAACCTGACAGCTGCCTTCAATACTGCCACCATTCTCTCTTTCTTGAAATATTGCCCTTCCCCAATGATTCAATTTCTCCTGGTTCTTCTCCAAACTATTTATTCACTCAACCTTTCTCCATAGGATTCTCTTTTTGTGATCCCACAGACAAACCCATCTTTGACTATATGATTATCTGATCTGCATCTTAATTCCATCTGTCTGTCTTCTGTTAAAAAAGTAAGGGATCTTCACCCATGGGGACGTGCTTATTATAGCAGTTAGGACAATAGTAAAACAGTGCTAACCACAAAAACTTCAGCTTATGTTTTGTGTGCAACCTGGTGACCAGATCCTTTTCAGGGATCTTTCCGTTTAAGAATCTTTCAAGGAACAAAATTGCAAAAGTGTAGCCATTAGGAACTCTTCTACAGTAATCACTGCAGCTTCCCCAACAATTTCACAAAGGATGGCACATCTTTGGCATCTCTATACTATTACGTATATATAGCCCTTCTGAAAGATGCTTATATTACGGCTTTCTTTATTAGTCTTATAGCACTCATATGTATGAGGGGTAAGGTCAGTTTGGGTTATTTAACATGCACAATGAAATACTGTACCTGGGGTCTTTTTTCATTTTCTTTTGCTTTCTCTTTTTATCTGAACAAATTGTATGTACATTGTAGCAGAAATATTAACTAAGACATAAAAGTATCCTAAAAGAATAAATTCTATTTTAAACCCACAGGAGACATGTTTTTACTGTGTTCCTTTGTTTGAATGGCCTCTTGCAGAGAAATTCAAGGGTCTTTATTGTGGAAACATTCAGGCAAAAGTGATGTCACCAGAAATCATTTTAATGAAGCCTCATCTTCACATCCTATTGATTTATCTGCTAAGTATGAGGGGAAATCAATAAGCAGAATCATTTTCACATCTTTTAAACATCTGCGGTAGGCAAAAAATATTGTCCAGTGCAGACATGAATCATTGGAAAGAAAGATCATAGTCTTTGATAGGCATGAAAACTTTCATTTCATTATATTAAAAAGGTGATTTTCTTGTTTTGTCTACCATCTTTTGTTTGATGTATTTATACTAAAGGTGAATTTCATTCAGTATAAATTTTATTTTGCATGATTCAGAGGTTAAAATACTGAGATTTTCTGAATTATAAGGTGAGATCTCAGATAAACCAATATGGATTCATTGATGTTTCCTCACTGCAACAGAAAACCTCAACTGGCTTATTCACTGCTTTTAAATTAGGAAACTCATTCCATAAACAGCTAATGGAGAGAAGATAGCTCTGGAATTTTAATTCAGAGAACCCAATTTAGGAGTGTACTTCTTACCATGGATTATTTAGGGAGAATAATATGAAGTGTTTCTAATGTCACATGTTTCTCAGTCTCCTCCACCTAGCCACTTTAGTGGCATTGCATTCACATTACAAATGAAACAGTTCATTAATTATCACGTAACCCATTTAACTCTTAGACAGAGATGTAAATTAATATTTTGACTTTTTTTTTAATTTGTATGGAAAGTGCTTTATGTCTGCTGCTATTTCTTCTCTCCAGGGCTAAATCTGGTGTGATAACTGGTGGGAATAATGCTCCTGAGAAACAACAGAGTCACTGGTTTTGCAGGTAAATTCTGATACCTTAGAAAAAGAAATATACTAGTTTGTATTGTTTGGAAAATAGAAGCTAAATGTTTATTTTTTGTGTGCTGCTTTTTCTGCTTATGTATGAAGATTAAATTATTTTAGTTTTATTATTTAATGACAAACATCAGCCAAATTACAAGAAATTAATGTTATTTGGATCTTTTTTCCCTGATTATTAAAGGACTCTTTATTAATAATCTTAGATACAGTTCTAAAAAATCTTTTTTATTCAAATAAGAGGCATGTTTTTAAATGTTTTCAGATGATTCAGTTGTTGGGTCTCCACATTATGACACTTCAGAGAGGCCAATTTTAGGGTTACTTGTTACTTGACAATGTCAGATCTATCGTAGCTTCGTTAAGTAAGAAACAAAAAGTTATTTCATTATTATCAGTATCATTATTCTTAAAATATGCAAAGATCATCAGAAAATGCATCGTTCAACTACAATATTTGAACCCAGTCATTGATAGATGGATCAAATCATCCCAGATAGTGGGAAAAAATAGTTTCTTCCCATTGCCTTCCTTGGCTGCCAATTTCTTTTGAACAACCAGTTCCTGGAAGCTGATCTTCACCTGACTCTTCACAGTCAAAATGAAAGGGAGTAAAAACAAGTATAGTTTGATTTACAGGTAATCATAGATTGAAACTTCTTAAATGATACTTTGGTTTCCCTGTTCTAAATTCACTTTCTCTGCTCATTCACAGCTTAACTGAACTGTCAGTTTCTCATCTCATATAACCAAAGCTTATATGGTCCTCTACAGAGTTAACTACAAAGGTAGCAATCTTCCACAGTAAAGCCATCAAATCATTGGGTGAAAATATCCTAAAGACACCTGAAGTTTGACAAGTAACAGCAAATACAATAATGCCAAATTCTGTTATGTCATTGTTTACTATAATTGTTTTTATAAGTTTTACTATTTTGTGTGCTGTTGAATTCATGAATGCATGAATAAGCATCAAAAGGATTTCTAACACTGAATGAGAAACACGATGGTTTCAATAAATTCTAGAGGGAACTCTTTCGCAAGAGACCTTTTGCTGACAAGAACATGTACTTGAATGTCATGTCTGCATGAGTCTCTAATTGGACTTTTCCACGTCTGCAGCCTTTGCCATTCTTATGCTCAAAGGATACTGGCTATGGGTTTCACCACCCACCTTTATAAGCAGGCTCAGGTCCAGGTAGTTTTTCTCCCCTTAGCCCCTTGCCAGATTAAAATCTTCCCATGTGTCCTCACAAACACTGACCTCCCCGCCGGCCTCCAGCTGTGGCTGCTTGTGCTGCACCATGGCGTGGCACTGCAGCTAAGGGGTGTGCAGAGGATAAAGACAAGGCTTGGTCCTCTTCTGTCTGTATAAACTCTTTACTTCAATTATGCTCATCTGGCAGATGAAACACTAACTCAAAAAAAGAATTTTTACATGAAGGGCATAGCTTCCTCAAGGCTTTCCAAACCATATTATTATTCAATTTAAATCTTTCTTCACCTTCTAATCTTTGAAAATCTAATCATACATTTTTTTCTTTCATTGCATTACCACATCAAAGCAAAACTTGTTGTGGATTCTTATTATTCTGCCTTTGCCTTTGCTTACAACAATACTTTCAGGAACAGCCTGAGTTTTGGTAACCTCATCTGGACTGTCAACATTTATTTATTTATTCTGATAAAAGAATACTGAAACTTTTTTCAAAGAAGCTACCAAGCAAGGACAATTCTTAAGTCAATGTAAATTGTCGTAAGGAGAATTATTTCATCAAGCTATTTTAAAATTTCATCAAGCAATTTTAAAATGCTCTCTGGCTTTATTTGCAAGTTTCCTGCTACCTGTATCAGCCTCATACAATCTTAATTATGTTTTGACTTGTGAAGAAAACTCAGCAAGGTCAACCCCAGCCAAAATTTTGAAGAGTACTTGAAGATATTAATGAGGTTTATTGATTTTATAAGTATTTGGTAGTACTGTCTAGTGTATGGACTCAAAGAGGTTCAATCTTACAGAGGCTTTCAGCAGATATGTGGCGAGTGAAAAGTGTTCTAAAATGGTTGTTCTTACTGTTAGAATAGAAATTTGTAAAACTTTGCCTTGTAACTGTGAACTGACCTCAAATCATTAACCTAGGATTGTGGAGTAGCCCTTGAACTGAGCAACCTTGAACAGAGAAGTTATTCAGTAACCTCATTTGAGTGAGGATCCCCCAAGGGCAGTAAGCTGAGGGAAACCCAGCTCCAAAAGCCACCTCAGATCAACTGACCTATATAAGCTCTGGGCAAAATGAAAAACCTGCACATGCACATGAGCTTTTGTTTCCCTTCCTTCTTTTTTTCAGATAGCTATGTTACTGTGGACATATAACTGACAACTTGGTTTGAGAGAAGCTGTAATTAATCACTGCATTTCCCATAATCATCAACACTCCTTACAAGTATCAAAGTTACCTGTAACACCAAAGGAAACTTCTGGGGGGGGGGGGAAAGTCCTGTAGTTAATGACTGGCTGTTTAGACAAGAACATGGGTTCTGCCCTGAAAAAAATGCTTTTACAGGAGTGAATGGGGTTGCTAACTGTGTAATTGTAATAGTAGAGCACTTGCGTTTTTAAATCAGGTTTTTCATTTGCAACACAGTGGGTTTATATTTAGAAGACCATGTGCTTCCATGAGTTTGGCAGTGACTACCCTTTATTTTCATAAGGACAGCAATGTGAAACTGGAAATTTTTGTCAAAGCAAGGTAAACAGGCACCCTCTGATCTGTAGGAAAAACAGAACAAAACAAAACAAACCCTCTCTTTCAGGGTTCCAGAAAAGCTACAAGGAATTTTGAGAATGTGCTTGAGCAAAACCTCAGAAAATGCTGTAGTTTGTAGAGTAGAGAAGTAGCTCTTTGCTAAAAGCTGTATCATGTCTATTTTATTCCTTACTGACCAAAGGCTATCAATGTTCTTGACAAGTTACAGGTCTTATATGTTCTAGTTGAAACTCCCATCAGCCCTATCTTGGTTGAATTTTAACGGACTTAGCCCCCGAGATAGTGCTGTCTATGTTATGCTCAGAGTCAGGGAAAGCAGAGTTGCCATGATTCCTGGACATCTCCTAGGATGAAACCCAAAAACTTACAGTGCTGACTTTTCCATCACTATTGTATCTGACCTCATGATAATAAACCAAAAGAAAAAGGGGAGATTTTGCAACTTGGATCTTTGTTTGGAAGTATCTAAAGAAATGAACATATTTTCCCCAGACAGCTGTTTAAAATGTATTCGAGTATCCATTGCATTATTTATCTCAGTCTGTGTGTCTGAGCTGATTGTGCCGTGTAACTTTTCAAAGCAGGAGAGAAAAGTTTGATTAAACGATGTGTGCCTGTCTTTTTTGAACTCAATACCAACTACTGTGCAATCATGTCTACCTCTTTTCACCTCATCATTTATGAGCCACAGTTTACTTCAATTTCCATTTCTATTTCTGTCAGTCAGTCTTACACAAATACAGCCTATTTTTCACTTGATATGTGGACACATGAACTATTTTATTATATTTCAATCTAGAGTCACATTCTGAAAAACCTTGGAAAACACTACAAAGAAATTTGAGATCTTGTATTTAGTTACAGCTGACATTTTAAGGCAGATTACCATATATTCCTATGTGACAAAAGATCAATTATGTCTAATAAGATAAAATTATAGTCTTTTTTTCAAAGAATTCATATTAAAGAAAAATGAAACCATACCTTTTTATATTACATCACATTTACCATTTCATCTTGAAAGCAGATATTTTTCAAAGTCTATCTTATCTAGTAGGTTCTTTGAAATACAGAATTACTGGCCTCAGCTGAAATCTCAGTCTTGTTGAAATCAGTGAGACCCCAAGGAAGGCAAATCCCACCTGGATAAAGCCCTGAACAACCTGGTTTTTGCTCATAGCTGACCCTACTTGGACAAGGAGGTTGCACAAGAGTTCCCCTCCAAATTAATTATACTATGACCCTTTACGCACAATAATTCTGTCTTTTCTTGGACTGTTTTTTAACTAAAAAAACTAGCAAAATTAATAAATTATTAAATTCATTGCTTGCACTAGGTAGTACTTCTCAACAATAAGTTCTTGTGCTGTCATGTACTGAAGTCTCTTCATGAGGTGCCCCAGGAATTTCTCAGTGTTCTCTTCTTTTTACATAATTACTTTTCCAAATGGCTGTGAACCGCATTAGACACTTGTCCAGTGTCTGTGATACTCCACTGTCAGCCCTTTGCCATGATGCATTTCTTGTATTCTCATTTCTTGTATTCTCCCTTTTATCCTGCTTTTTATCTCTACAAATGCTTTATCTCTCCACAAAACAGCTGCTTAGTTCTCGTAATTGCCTCTTGAAGCCACCAGTATCATCACAGGAAGAGAAGAGTTAGTGAAAAAAATTGTGAATAAGAAGGAAAGAAGAGAAAGGAAGAATAAATGAAGAATAAGAAGGGAAAACAAAAGGCCACCTTTGAACTTGGAGGCCATCCATACTGCATCTGCCTCCACTGCCAAGAAGCCGCAGATGTTCATTGCATAAGCAGAAGAAAGTGTTACTGTGAGGTGTTTGTTCATAGTTCAGAATCTTAATAACACATATTCTCTCCAGATGCACTGGTATATTTTTTCTCTAATTTTTTCTACTGAAAACTTTAAAAATACTGAAGCAGGAATAAAGAAGCAAAAGAGGTGGTAAAAATTATAGAAACCTCTTTAAAAGACATTTCAAACATTTTCTTCTCCTCTCTTTTCCTTTCTCTTGTTCACTTTCCTTTAAAAAGCTAAAATAAGATAAAGAACTATAACAGGCCTTGGGGACTTCATGGAAGATCCTATTCAGGTGTAGGGTAAGACTGATAAATCATTTCTCCCAGCACTTCAGCTAAGCCATTTCAAATCTTGGAATAAAGAGTAGTGCTTAGTAATATGAATATTATTTGTTCAGAGGTAATAGTGAATATATCCACTGCATTATTATAGTATAATTGTTTTCATCTTAGTTGTGTTTCTTTCCACACATTGTAGAAGGCAACATTATTATAAAAAATATCTATTACTATTTAATTGCTTAGGAGCACCCACATTTGCCATCTTATTTAATACAAACAGGAAAAGTAATCTTTTCAAAGATCATACCAGTTTGGGCTAGTCAAGTACTAACAGATTTCCTTAAAGATATGTCTAAGAGTCTTCTCCCTAATTGTGTCACATTGAAGCATGACAGGTAGCATGAAAAGCTAACCTCCTGATGGTAGGTATGAAACTTCTATGATCATTTCCCATGGAAAGCTTTTAGACATCAAAAATCAATCAGATTCTACATTTCTGATTCATTGAATTAGTCAATACGGCAAATAGGAGAAGACTTCTCTGGCCTTTGCCCATCATACAGGATATCCCTACAGCCAGCATCCACTGAAGGCAGATGCACAGGTGGTTTGTTCCACAGAAGAGGTAAAGGAATGCAAAAAGTGTCTTAGAATTAGTGCATGTCTTTCTCTGTCTAAACAGTTCAGGAGCATAATAGTCATTATGGAAGCTGGTCAAGTCAATTTTAGACTTTCTGGTCATCCATGTTGTTAAATGACTAATAGTTTTGTTGTGTGTGAAACTTCCTTATTAATAATATTATCATAAACTATTACTGGCAAGAGGAGAGAGTATTAAAAAAATTCTAATAAGCTGAGTCTTACTTTGAGCTGTTGAATTAAGTCATTACATTTCTCCCTAAGACATTCTGCTTAGGGGGAAAGAAAGGTTCCTCTCTGCATTGGTCAAAATTGTCTATATTTTACCAAGCAGCTGTCTGAGGTTAACCTTAGTCATTGCCAAACAAAAGTACTGTGAGAGCATCCTTCACGTACCTTGTACATGGCACACCAAATAAAATGGCCAGGCTTCAGAGAAGCTGTGTGCTCTGGTTTGTATCAAAACTCTGAGATGATGACATCAGTAAGAAGTCCTGCACTAAAAATTAGAGGTATTTCACAGAATCACAGAATATTAGGAGTTGGAAGGGACCTCAAAAGATCATCCAGTCCAACCCCCCTGCCAGAGCAGGATCATCAGAGTAGGTCGCATCCAGGCGGGTTTTGAATGTCTCCAGAGAAGGAGACTCCACAACCTCTCTGGGCAGCCTGGGCCAGTGCTCTGCAACACTTACAGTAAAGAAGTTTGTCCTCATGTTCAGATTGAACCTTCTATGCTCCAGCTTGCACCCATTGCCCCTTGTCCTGTCATTGGCTGTCACTGAGAAGAGCCTGGCTCCTTCCTCCTGACACTCACCCTTTACAAATTTATAAACATGAATGAGGTCACCCCTCAGTCTCCTCTTCTCCAAGCTAAAGAGACACAGCTCCCTCAGCCGCTCCTCATCAGGGAGATGCTCCACTCCCTCCATCATATTTGTGGCTCTGCGCTGGACTCTTTCAAGCAGTTTCCTGTCCTTCTTGAACTGAGGGGCCCAGAACTGAACACAATATTCCAAATGTGGTCTCACCAGGGCAGAGTAGAGGAGAAGGAGATCCTCTCTGGGCCTACTCACCACACCCCTTCTGGTACACCCCAGGATGCCATTGGCCTTCTTGGCCACAAGGGCACGATGCTGGCTCATGGTCATCCTGCTGTCCACCAACACCCCCAGGTCCTTTTCTGCCTGGCAGCTCCAGCCACTCGTCCCCAAGCCTGTAAATTACCTAAAATTTCATAAAGCTGAAGGAAAGCTAATCAGGAAATCAGAAATACTAGGGGAAAAAATGATTATGTAAAAATATCAATATCTCAAGGATTTATTTTTTTTTACAGGGCATATGCTCGAGAGATGCTCCCATTTAAGAATGGATTCATAGAGCATATATTTATGGTCTTTAAAGGATCCTGGTTATTTTTTCAGCCTTATGACAAAGGCAAATTCAAACTTGAATGAAATTACGAAATGGTTAGAGATCTGCTAGTGACAGCCCTCGTAAAAGGTATGTCATAAAAATAAGTATTTTGGAATATGAAACTGCTATTATGTTGTGGCTCAGAATTGTTTAGGTCTACATCAAATCATTTCTGATAAATCTGAAAACTGAAAGCCAGAGAAATAGATTTCTAATACAAATTCATGTGAAGACCTCCTGGAAGCAGAACTCTGCTATATTCCATTAGCTATGAAAATGAAGTAAAAATTTTTTGTGTGAGGTAATTGCTAAGGTTTTGTGTGATACACCAACACCAAGATAATCAGCCTTCAGACGTGAGATGTGATCAGACATCCATTTAAATTAGGGAACCCTGTTGATTTAGTGTAGTTAAGCATTTGGCAGCAGATTTTTTTTAATTCAATTAATAGATGCAGGGAAAAATAATTGTGTAGTTTATACAATCTGTTGCTACAGGATGGTTTAAAAGTGGTTTGCAGCAAGTGACCAAAAAGAATGCCTTATGCCACTGTGTACTCCATGGGGCAAGGAATGTGTCAGTGAGCTCTGGAGAAATAGATATATAGAAGAATTTTGACGTACTGAGGGACACAACTAAAGTAAGCAAATGTGGAAAGTGGTGCACAGATCAGAAAGCAAAACCAAAATGCTTCCTTGCTCTCCTGCCCTTGGTAAAATCACAGAATCACAGAACCACAGAACGTT
>NW_010204898.1:0-14945 GCF_000695765.1 Mesitornis unicolor | reverse complement strand
CGGTCGGGGGCACCCGGCGGTCTCCTCCTCCGTCCCGGCTCCGCGTAACAGCAGAGCCGGTTCTCGCTCCAGCTGGGGTTCGAGGATGTGATCGCGGAGCCCGAGCTCACCCACTCCTTCGACAAAGTCTGGATCTGCAGCCACGCTCTCTTTGAGCTCAGCAAGTACGTGATCTACAAGCTCCTGACGCTGGTCCTTGCCATACCGCTGGTCCTGGTCATGGGCATCGTCTTTGCCGTGCTCAGCTGCCTGCACATCTGGTAAGCACATTTTGTTGCTGGTCAGTGTGTGGGCTCTGCAGACAGCTCAGCACAACTCCCCTTGTTGCTTTAGTGCCTAACTGTTGGCCACTGCAACTGGTAGTCAGATCAACTTACATTATGTGCTTTATTTTTAAAGAGACAAAAAACCAATGTTTTCTCAGTGATTCAGTTCCCTGCCTTGCTTTTACCAGCGGTCTGTCATGTCTGTGTAAGCTCCTTGGGGCAGAGATCCTGTTTTGCCATTTGCATGGCACCTACCGCAATGCGTCCTAGCCTCCGCTGGCTTCTAGAGTAGTAACAATGATTGCTTGAAACTGGTTGTTAAGTTGTTAAAACGTGTATTTGAAATTAAAGATCTGGCCAGAAGTATTACACCTGTCACCTTCTCAGTATGGTTACCTCTTTCATTTTTTTCCTCACAGACTGAAGAAAGCTTTTGAGGGCCCAGCTGGCTCTTTCTTTGCTACTGCCACATACTCTGCTGTCACTGCCTTGCATCTGGTACATGGCCATCTCTAGGTGCAGGGCCCTAAAGCACTTCCACCTAAGCAAAGAACCCCTGCTGAGCTCAGGAAGGCTGCTTCTGGCCATGGCCCAGGTTCATAGGCACCCTCCAAGTAGCAGCAAATGGGGTATACTTTAAACAGAATACACTGGCAAAATATCAGGGAAGAGTATCTTGAGACCAGAAAGGCTGAGAGAGTTGGGATTGTTCAGCCTGGAGAAGAGAAAGCTCTGGGGGGGACCTTATAGCGACCTTCCAATACCTGAAAGGTGCCTATAAGAAATCTCGGGAAGAACTGCTCACTAGGGCATATAGCAATAGGATGAGGGGTAATGTTTTACACTAGAAAAGGGTAGATTTAGGTTGATATTAGGAAAAAGTTCTTCAATATGAGGGTGGTAGATCCTTGGAACAGGTTGCCCAGAGAGGTGGTGGAGGCCCCATCCCTGGAGATGTTCAAGGTCAGACTTGATGGAGCTCTGAGCAACCTGATGTAGTAACATTGTCCCTGCTTACTGCAGGGAGGTTGGACTAGATGGTCTCTAAAGGTCCCTTCCAACCCAACACATTCTGTGATTCCATGATCTGCACCTGTGGTTGCAATCTTGTGAGTACAGATTTGAGTTTTTGGAAGTTGAATGGAAGTTTGGGTTGATGACTTTTCCTTTAGACACTTCAAAAACTGATTAACTTGAAATTTGGAGCATAAATTTGCATATTATCTAAAGGAGTTGCAATGCAATAGAGCTGCCTACCTGCTATTCCCCAAATTATGCTGAACACTGGATAGTGTGCCCAGACTTAGGCCTGTCAGCCATGACTGCTGTACTGTACCATGTTACTGCAAAAGGGTTTGGTGGCCATATAGATTTCCAGTAGTGGAATATCTATGGAAAAATCCATTGATGCCAAATCGATTAAGACTCTTAACGTTTTTGTACTTCAGAAGGATCTTGTGTCTAGATTTCACAGCCTGGATACGTAGACATGAGTTTCACTGAACCAGGACTCAGAGGTCAGTTTCTATTTATTGTAGTCCCTAGTGACTCTCTCAGGAACTTAGGGTTCTCAGTACATCTGAAATAGGATTGTCTGGATGTAACACTCAATTTTGAAAAGTTTCCCTTGACTTTCTGTGAACACATATGCTTTCCCAAAAACTATTTTTCCTTCCCTGTATTCACTTGTCAATACAGAAGTGATCGTTCACTTTGATTTTTCTTGCACCTGGGATAGCTGTGAAAGAATCACATCACTTGGTAGCACTCTCTGCACCCCCTTGGGCCCCATCCAGTGCTACAACCCAAAGCCAGCACTGCCTTATCTGCCCACAGCCACGAGCTGCATTTGTTCCTACACAAAGGTGGAACATGCCAAGACGAAGTTAACTTCCCTGCAGCTCTCCATGTGCCAGAGTTCTTGGGAGTAAGGAGTTCACTGTTTCTGTATTTCAGAGGGTAGCATAGGAGCAGCAGATATCAGAGACGTTAGTCAGTGGAGGCATAGGGACCCTAAACACATGGTACTGGCTCCCATGTAGCCCAGTTGGGTTTGGAAAAAATACTAACTCCTTGTTTTGTGGGAGGGAAGAAGGGAATTCCATTATAACTCTGTCTTCAGCTGTTGAAATGTCATGGGAAAACCTCAGGTGCCCACTCCCATGTGGCTGCCTGCAGGAGGGCTTATCTGTCTCTGTGCCTCACATTCATCATCCAAACCAGTGAGATGATGATGCTGATCTGCTCGAGGGGAGCCTTTCCTGAGGCTAAATTCAAAGGTGTTCCAAAAACTTTTGAAAGTGCTCAGGCACAATGCTCTGTTGATTGTCATGCATGTTGCACTTTTGTCAGCATGCTAAAATTCCACAAAAGTCTGGCTCAGCATTCCTCATGCATCAAGGACACCTCATGAGTTTTGCCACTCATACCTGATAGTCAATGTTGTCTTTTGCCAGCAAAAGGGACTGCTATAGAAGGAAGCAAATATGTGAGACCTCATGGAAAGCAAAAAGGAAGCTAAGAAATATGTAATATTACACTTTAATTTTCATTTTTGCCTATATGGAGTGTATCGTGTTCTTGTTCCCAAACTGGCTGCTTGAGGCAGAAGCCAGTTTTGCACTACTGGTAGAAGACACTGATGGGCTGAAAGTGTGCCAGCCAGCAGGTTGGTGACTTATGTCCACACCTGTTCAAGGAAGGCTACTTCTCCACATTTCTTCTCCTTTACTCATGGCTGACATTCTCGCCACAGACTATAGAATTTATCAGACTGAGCTTCAACATGTTTCTGTGAATATTAGAAAGCTTTTAAACATGTCCTTGAGATCAACCTGTTAAGGTTATTGATTTTTGAACATGAGCAGACCACTGCCAGTATTCCAGGCAGCGCATGCAAAATCATGATATTAATTCTAGATCAAGGCCTGGTTCTTGTTCCAAGCCATGTGTTTGCCACCTCTTGGAAATTAACACTTGAATCTCATATATGCTTTGTTGTAGTCTTGTCTGAATAGTATTCTGGTATGTTGTACAGTTATGCTGAGAATCAGTTGCAGGAGGTTGTAGCAAGGTAGGGGTCAGTCTCTTCTCCCAAGTAACAAGTGAAAGGACAAGGGAAAATGGCCTCAAGTTGCGCTAGGGAAGGTTTAGATTGGATATGAGGAAAAATTTCTTCACTGAAAGGGTTTGGAATGGGCTGCTCAGGGAAGTGATTGTCTCACCATCCCTGAAGGTATTTAAAAGACATGGCACTCGTGACATGGTTTAGGTTTATGGTTGATGATCATAAAGGTCTTTTCCAACGTACATGGTTCTATGATTCTCTGATTTGAGGATCCATAACCTGAGTCTTGGGTCTGAGGTGGGCTTTAAGCACAAGGACTCAGCCAGCTTTGTGCTCTTGTCACCAGCTGGAGCAATAGGTACTCAGAGCTCCTCTTGGCTTGAACTTCCATTCAGAGCACCAAGATGTAGCCAGGGACTTACATGCAGGTAAGTAGATACAGACACGCATCATCTCTTACCTCTTCCTCCACAACTCCATTTACACAACTTATTTCCATCATACCCAACCCCCAGACTATCTCCCTACTGGCTGTCTGAAGTGTTTTTTAAACAACTCCAGGGATGGTGTCTCAACCACTTCCCTAGCCAGCCTGTTCCAATGCTTGACAGTCTTTTCAGTGAAGACATTTTTTTGTAATATCCAATCTAAATGCTAAAAATAGCATTAAGACATGTCTGAGGTTCCATTTTGAAAAATCTTACAGGAGTAGATGTGATTCTTCACTTTGAAGCAAGAATCTGATTTAATAGTGAATAACTACTCCAGCCACATTGCCCATCTCTGAGAAACTGAGTTGCCTTGAACTGAAAATACCCTGATCAGTGGGAATTAAACTGTGCTCTGCCATTTCCAAGAGGTGTTTGGTTCTTGACAATGTTCCCTTCTCAGGGATTAGCAGAAAAAAAAGTAATATGAGCAAAAGTGAGAAAGGTTGATGGATATAATTTTGTAGATATCATTGAACAGAAGGAAAATAGGATAGGATCAAAAAAATGGGGTAATTCTCTCTTTTCAATTATTCATTTCCCAAAAGAGGTGATTCCTTCTAATTAGTGAAAGGATGGGTATTTTGTGATATATATACATAGCAAGTTTCAATGAGAGGTCATATAGGTAGTTGAAATATGTTGGCTACACTTCAACATAGATGCCAAATACAGCAGAGATTTGATTTTCTTCCCAGCCCTGTACCATGTGGCCACACTGATAGTACCAATATAGCAGTAAATGTTGATATCCTTGGGATGTGATGACTTTACTTCCACTGTTAGACATTACTCAAGTAAGCAGTTACTGTTTCTGTGAATAGACGTGCAGACTGGGGTAAACCTACAGCATTGTGAGGAGAGGATGTGTATGTTAATGTTTATTTGACAGGTCACAAAACCAAATACATTGCTTCTAATGGCACTTATTTATTTTTAAAGTGTGCCTAGTCACTGCATGGAAGGCACATCATACCCTCTGATGATCTGGAAATGCTGCACAGTAGGATAACATCCTATATAGAACAGGATGTGTACTTATATACATGTAGATATGTAAGTAGACACACTTGCATATTTTAAAAGTTTGAAAATACCTTTTACTGCTCTCTTCAATGTAAAGAATTTTCTTCTCTGAGGAAAGGAGTTTGAGCAATTGTTGTCTAAGTAGACTTATTATAGAATTTAAAGTTATTTACATGAATTGGCTTTGTTTGCTAGCATGTTTCATACATCTTCCTACAGAGTTAGCCTCCACTGTCTTCTCACATTTTACATTTCACATTTTACAGTAACATTGGATAGAAAGTGTTAAAAGATTATAAAACATTACCAAAACATTTTTGTATTTATTGTTTTTAACACTGTCAAAGGAGGTTGAGTTCTGGTACAGTGTGAATGACCTCTAGAGCAGTTGTAAGTAGCGTGGTCACTGCTTTTCCAGCCTTTCCTAGTGACATCCTGGTGATTCACTACATCTTTTTGTGAAACTTCTGCTTAGTGTGGTATTTGTTTAGTTTGTATTTTGCGTGATCCCATCAACAGAGGGTTCAATAGAAATTGGCTTTTCTGCTTCTCTGCAATTCAGTTAGATTTAAAAAAATGCAGGCCAAATTAATTTTAGATGGCAGCAAAGGAGCAGTGACATAGCCTTTATGAACTAACTGAAATGGAAAAGGGGGTGAAGTCACCACAAGCTGAGTTGCCATTTCTGGTGTTTTCCCTATGTTGCTCGGAGAAATACCAGGTTTTTTCCTTTTGCATTACTGATGTTTATCAACTGTATTCTAACACCTGGCACCCTAATTTTATTCTCTAGAAATTATCAGTTCTATATGCAGTGATACTATAGGGGGTTATAAAACACATAGTTTACAGGTTTCATTTTAAAACTGGAGACACATTATTCCAGTAACGCTCAGAGTTCTATATGGTGTGTATATTACTGGCTCTTTCAGCAGAGACAAAAGAGAAGGTTTTAGAAAAACTATTATTGTTTAAATCCATCTGGGTTAGCTCAGAGTGCAGCACAGACATACTAGTAGATGGCTTGCATTGTATGATACAAGCTGAGAATCCAGTTAGATAAACACTGAAAAGAATTCATTTTGACTCTTTACATTGCTAAGCTTCAATGTTTTTTAAATGCTTTTATTTTCTATTTCATTATTCTGAGCAGTACAATACTTACTTTCTTTTCAGGCCTATGATGAAATAGTAAATTAAATATTTCCTGTCATTCCAACCAAGGTCACTGAGACTTCTGCAATGGAATTTCGTGGATGCAAGACTAAGTTCTTAAATTGTGAATGCAACAGCAAACTATAATAGTTTATTATCTTTACAAAGAGAATCTATAGTTTCTTCTGCCTAATTTAAGAAATAAATATGTTATATATGACACAGAGAGTTTTTTAAAACCATGCTCTAGTACCACTTCAGTATTACATAAATTATTTATGCATTTAATTTGCACCCAAATAAGAACATCCAGCTTAGTGAAGTGACCAGGTGTTTGGCCAGTAAACAATTAAAACAGGAGAGTAACTTAAAATAGTGTGGTCAGTTATCATGTGTATATTGGCTCTTATGAGCTGCCCATATGTGCATTTCTGGCTTGTGTCTTGTTGGTATGCTTGGCATAAGCCACCACTAATGGCATTGCTTCAGAATGGAGACACATGGAGAGCATCCCCAGATGAATGCAGATGAAGGTGTGGTACTTTAAAGTATGCACCCTGAGAGAACAGAAGGATCCTTCCCCTGACCAGGAGTTTTGACCTCATTCAATGTTTGATCAGCAATATCCTATTTTTCTGAGGTTTAACATGTATTATAGTAATCCAGTGTAACCAGATAGTGCTTTACTGTTTCTCTTTTATTATAGCAACTTGTAACAGCAAGGTTAGATTGGTAGGAGACAGGAATGGCAATGTGCATGTGTGTCTGTGCGTTTGTGGGTGAGAGAGGGATAAAAGAAACACCCAGAGAGACAGCAGAGCAAGAACAATCATAAAGAGCATTGTTCCCAGTTGTTCAAACTGGGGAGCATGGTGTTTTGGTTAAGCCCCAGATGCGCACAGCACAAATGAGTCCTTAGCAGATGACTCTGCTCCCCAGCCACCATGGGCTAGCAGCAAGGCTGCAGCACATTGTGTACACCAGCCCTTTCAGCAGCAGAGAGAGAACAGCAGAAGTTCACCCCTGTGAAAGGCATGTCCAAAAATGAGCCCAGCATTACCAATTAAGCAGCAGCAGAGATGTGATATAAAGAAAGCTGCTGTTTCCTGTCCCCTGTTGCACTCAAATGATCCTGTCCAGAGGACCACATGCATCGTGGTGCTTCTGCATGTGCAGGTGTGAGGCTGTGAGCAAAAACACTGATGGAGAATGAGTGTGAGAGTGTGAGATCAACTTGCTTAGAGATTTAGAGTAATAAAATTCACTTCCTCTTCCATTAAATTTCACACTTGTGTTTGGTTATCTGATTTCACATGCTATGGCAGCAGCAGTCTTCAGATCTTCCATTTTGTCTTTTACAGGGTTGTGATGCCTTTCGTGAAAACCTGTCTCATGGTCCTGCCCTCAGTGCAAACCGTCTGGAAGAGCCTGACAGATGTTTTTGTTGCACCGCTCTTTCAGAGCATAGGCCGGTGCTTTGCCATGGTTAATATACGCCTGGACCAAGAGTAAAGATCAGGGATGCGATGCTAATGTAATTGTGCTGGTGTTATACCTCTTTGCTAACCTAACACACAAGCACTTACTGTTCATTCCAAACTGTTACATTACAATGGCTGGTTTAAGTGGGAACATGCTGTTTTTTCTAAAGCTCATTTATTTTCAGGGAGATCAGTTTAAGAATAAGTAGGCAGTTTTCATAGCTCAACATTGTAACAGCAGAGTGAATGTGGAGTATGTTGGCAACACTTTATTTTAATGGTACGTTGATTGCTAGATTACAGGAGAATTTTCATGGAGGTTTAACAGCCACCACAGTGATAAAGACTGGTATTATTACTATGAATATTTTGACGAGTAGGCTGCGATACCTTAGGTGAAGCTGATCTCTAGGGTTTCGTGTTGACTTCCCTGCAGTTCCACCGGGGATCATTTTTGGCCCTCACTGTGCAGAATGATAAACCCAGTCCTTTGTTATCAGCAGTTAAAATGAATGTGACTCATTGCATAAATACACAGGGAGAGGAGCTGTTGTGTAATTCTCCTATATTGGCAGGGGGAAGCTCCCTAGAAGTTTATCCCTTAAAATAAGGTGTTAGCTAATGGTTTGGAACATCAGCTAATCTGTATATTTTATTTAATGAGAGGTTAACTTTGCTGTATATTTTGTACCTTTGTAAATGGCAGTTGATCAGTTTTCTCTGAAGCATTATGTCTATGGTATTTGAATTCTAACCAACTTACTAGGCAGCAAGAGTGATACACTGCAAAAAATTACTTCAAATAACTAAAAATTTGACTTCTAAATTATGCATATTTTTAAGTGTTGCTGTGCAATTCTAGTATATTCATTATATATGGGTGCAAAGATAAGTGTTTTCATAAAAGACTAAGCAAAAGTTGGAAATATCTGTTTATGAGAAATGTTTTTTATTAAAAGTGGGGTGTAGTAAATACAACCCTGCCTATTTCTGTGTATTATCTGTGTGAACATTGAGATATTTAAGAATATAGACACTACGCTGGCACTTTAACTAGGTAGAAAGCTCCTATAGAAGGCAAGTGAGTGTAACTGGTGTCCTTGTCTAATTCTCATCTATTGACTTCACGCTCCATTTTGCTTGCTTGCTACTTCAAAGCCTAACTCATAAAAAAGCCCTTCTTCCTTCTGCACCTAATATGGCTTTGTAAACCAGAATAACAGAACATACACAGAGGTACATTAAAATTACATTAGCCTTCTGATGATCTTATGCTGCTGTTTTCTTTAAATACAGATTATAAATTGCAATTGTAAAATGTTTGTATTATTTAAAGTGCTATTTTCTAAAATGATATCACAGATTTATTATCAAGAGAAAATAAAGGAATAAAATGTCATTTTTTTCAGGTTTTTCAACTTTTTAAAAATTGCTAAAATGCTGAACAGCATAGAATACTATGCAGTTCTTCCAAAATATGGGAGACAGAAAAGAAACAAATGAGCACCAATATGGTTCCACTATTATAAATTGCATTTAACTTATTTATAGTAGGAAATGATGTATCTGTGTGCATAATTAAGCCCATACAGAATGAATGCTTTCTCTGCAGCAGGTATCTTGGTGCAGAATTTTGGCTACATCAAAAAAACTGCTTAATTCTTTTTATAGGCACATGCTTTATTTACAGGTGAGCTGCTGAATTTTCCTTTTCTTGCTCTTTGGCCTGCCGAAGCTAGCTGACTATATTCTTTGTACGTTGAGAACATCTTTGTACATTAATAATACTTCTATGATTTATGCCATTTAGAGAGGGATTCATACGGCTTTTTAAAACTGGATCTTAATGACTAGTACCCATGGAAACTTCTCTGGAGGTTTTTTTCTTCTGCAAGAAGTTAGCTCGCTGTTCAGTGTGCTCTTCAAGATACCTTTCTTATGTTAAAAATGGATATATCTCTTGAAAATAAAAATTGGTCAGGCCAGGCTTGAATTCTTTTGAGAGTTATTTTCTTTTACAGCATCCAAGGATTTTTACAAAGATATTTTCCATTGAAAAATATCCCCTTGGAGAATTCATTAAAAAAATAAAGAAGACACATCAATCAGTACTAGTCTTTGTGTCTAAAAGGAGCCTTACAAAAGCCGAAGCTTTGAGGGGACTCAAGTCTGGATCCAAACTTTGAGAATGAGGCCATTCTCTAAAGATGTATAATTTTAGATCATGCACTCCTGGATATATGCATTCTTAAATAGCTCGCTGAAGTCATCTGGCTCTAGCTACCACAGACAATCAAGTAGAATGGTTTGGTTTCTTCTCACTTTGACTTAGGCTTGTCATTAATTAGTTATTTTCAACATTTCTCTAGCTGTTACAGGACTCCAGTGAGCTTGTAATTAAGTCATTAAAGCTGTTAGTTTCTTACCTATTTTACAGTATCTTATCTTTCCCCACCCTACTTGTTCACCATATAAATTGGAATAAATTCTTAACAGAAACTTTGGCATGCAAGTAAATGAGGAGCCTTTTTGCACCTACTCAAAATGCTCACTTAGGCATACACCGACTGAAAAGTTCAGAACATCCCTGTAGCTCTGGGACCTCAGACCACACACTCATATTTAGTGGAAGCCAAAGAATGGTAAGTCCATTATTTTTACAGGGTGTGGTCATTCCCCCACCTGCAGAGATAAAACTATTGCTGTTAAGCTGTATTAAATCTCTTTAAAAAATATGTGGAAAAATACATGTGGTTTGTTTTTTTAAAAATAAAAATGGAACACGGTCAAACACCAGACACTCCACCAGTGCTGTCTGTTAGTACACTGTGCTCATGAAAATCAAGAGCTAAAGACCTCCAGTGAGTATACTGAACCAGCAGTTATGCATTAAAAACTGAGGTGCTTTCTTCATGCAGGGATTTACAACTGAGGGGAGAATTAATGAAAGCCAGTTTTAGCTTGGTGACACTAATCTTGCAACAAAATGTCTTCTGTAGAGGCAATTCAGAGTTCAGATAGGTCCCTGCTCTGTATCATCATCCAGAGAAGACACTCTGCACTGATTAACGCAAAATGTCTGGCTTGGCTCCTTTGCTCTACATAAAAAGTTGTGTTTGCTGCAGAAATTGGGCAGGCCTACAGAAGCAACTAAAGCTTTGTGCAAGTAGTGGGGCAGGTTCTTCTCTATACGCTTCTCTCACAACTTGAGGCCAGGGTGAGCATCGCCTGTGTTGGATGTTCAGTTTTGTCTGTGGTCTGGCTTCCCCTCCCAACTGCAAGTGGGAGAAAGGAGACCTTTAAAATACACTGAATTGGATCCTACTTTAAACACTTAAATGGAATAAAATGTATAGATTCACACTTTTATTTCAGACTTTGAGTAAAGCTTGTCTTTTTCCAACTACCTCAGTTGAATAAGAGCTGCTTTTTCACCCCGTGTACTTACCTCACCTTGCTTTTTACTTTACACTATCAGAGCTATCACAGTGCTACAACTAGAGTTGGCCATGAAATGCTTAGACAGCAAAGTTCAGTGACAGAAAGTCCCATCCTACATAAACCTCAAGGAGTAGGTATTTAAATCCCATTAATGAGACTAGGCCTCATGGTCTGACATTTCTATAAAACTCCTGAAGAGTTAATAATATGCTAGAAGAGGCAGAATGGTACAGATCAGTGTTGATGTGGACCAGTGTTCGTGGTCCAGCTCGGTATTTATCAAGGAATTTGATATTGAAAAAGGTGGTGTAAAGACTTCATTTGCACAAGGTCTGGCAGAATTAAAGCTTTCAGTCCTGTTTGCCTCCCCAGCCAAGGCAGTTACAAGCTATCTGGATCAAGACCTACAGGGACTAGCTGTAACAAAAGATGTACACACCTACCGCAGGACTGAGATGAGAGTCAGGCATTTAAATCCAAAAACTGTAATCCCTGCCCAGCTGCCACCCAACCAGGAACATGTCTAAACGCAGAAGGCACCTCCCTTTCATGTAACCTCCCATTAGTACCCAAAGTTTTACTTTGTTCATGCCCAGAACTGCCCTTGTTTGAGCAACTTGGCATCTCACTTGCATCTAAACCCAGCCAGGATCCCAAAACAAGATAAGAGACTGCCTTGGACGCCTCAAAATACACTTACTGCTCATCAGCAGAATAGGGCACTTCCCAAAATACACAATCCCAGGAGTGAGCCCAAATGCATTAGCACACCTCAGACAGGCAAAAATTGATTTTGGGTCTCTCAAGTGTTGGATTACTTCTTCAAGCCCTCAGGCTATTGTGAAATGTGTTATGGTAGCAGAACTTCCATATAAAAGGAAATCACTCCTAGCTAGGGATTGTGAGATGAAAGGAATGTGCAGGGAATCTCACCATCTCTTGTGGTCCTACTCCTTTGACACAAGGAACAGAGAGGCCAAATAACAAACACGTAAGTGAAAGCATCATTGAATATATTGGTAGTGACGGGCACCCATCTCAGTGGAAAAATTCTGATCCAGTGACTTATAATTTAAAATAAAGGAATTTTCCAGAGAGTGGGGACAGGATGACCACCACGAATCTTCCAGGACTACAAGTCTGTAAATCATGGAATGAGCAAAATCTTGGCCTGCATGTTAAACCCATCCCAGTGCTTGTTATCACACAGCAGGGTGAGGACAGCAGCACAGCTGATAAAAGCTCACTAACAACAGTTCTGGCAGTTCAGGCTTTCATCCAGCAAAACATCCAAAAATGCGCATAAAAGGATGTGCTTAAGCAGTTGAACAGAAGACACTAAAATGCAGTGATTTTCCTTTCCCAAGCCTCAGGTTTTTGAGTGCTCTGCACAAGGCAGGCTCCTTGCTGACAGCCCCTGTTATCTGACAGCCTCACTGCTGCTGAAACCATACATAAATAACAGAGTTTCCCAGAGCTGATTCTGATCTTGCTGACATTGGAATATATCAGGAGTATTGCTAAGACCATAATGGGAATAATTACACAAGATTTTAAAAAAGGGGGGAGTGGGGGGAGATGTGAGGAGTGGAGGCAGAGGGAGTGTTTTATACCAGACAAAGACACTCTGTGAGCAGTCATGCACATTCAGTGCACTTTCATGACTCATTTTCTGACCCTTTTTTGAGGAATTTTGTCCAATTCTTTCTCTTTTTTCCCTTTTTTTTTCTTTCTGTTTTTTTTTCCACTGGCTTCTGAGAAGAAGTGTTTCCTACCTGTACCAAAGCCTTTCCTCTTCTCAAAACGGAGAGAACAGCTCACACCTTGCACACACTTTGCTTCATGTTTAGAGCAAGTTGTCAATTAAGTTAATCTGCAGTTCGAAAGTTCAGTTCAAGCAAGACTTCAGAGCACAAAAAACTTCTTCAAATTAGGCATGAAATACCTGAGGCTGGTATGATGGAAAGAAAGGCAGTGAGGTGGCCAAAGTAGTACACGTTCCTGTTCAACAGCTGACCGGGGATACTAAAGACACAGCAAAGCTCAATGAGAAGACAGTTTGGGTGGCATTTCGAAGGCCAGCTTGGGTGACTACACCCCCTGGCAATTTTAGGCCACCCCAGGATAATCCCTTCATGGTAACTGAGAAGGGGACCAGAGCTTTTGCACTTCCTGTACTACAGGAGAGCTCTGCTCCTCCTCTGCATGCAAGAAGAGCCCTTTGCACAACTCCTGCATGCAGCCATGCCTGGCCGTTAAGTTTGTGTGTGTTTCTCACACTACAGTGCTAGAGGCAGTGGACCATGGCTCTATCGCTGTCCATCTCCACACCTGTAACTTCCTCGCTTGTACAACTCAATAGCACCCAGGCCATTTTCTCTGCAGGCTGTCTTCTTGGTATTTAAGCTCAAGTAAGCACTTCTAAGGTTCATCGGCTGTGACAGTTCATTTCAACTCTATAAGCAGCCTATTCTGAGATTCATCTCTTAGAGTTTATAAATTCCACCAGCTTCCAATATTCTTCTAGCTGCAGTAGCATTGCGTGATTCAGAACTTTCTTTTAAAGGGGGCTGTGGTTCTGCAGAAACCATTCCAGGACCAATTCAGCATTTCAAACTAACAAACATGTCTCTTTTTTTGAGTCATGCTTGAGATGTGCAGTAATACTGAATGATGGGTCAAAATCTTCTGATGTATGTGCAGGACACTGACTAATTGAAAAACTTTCTTAAGTATGAAACAAAGAACTGTCTTGTTTTTTTTTTCAGATGGGCTGAAAAAATGCAGAGACTATGTCCTTCAATCCACCCATTTGACCCTATGCACACACTCAAATGCTTGGACAGACGATATTTTAATGATGGCTTAAGTGAATTATTGCATCAATAAAAAAGTTACTTTTAAAAATTACAACTAACTTGGAAACTTGAAAAACATCCATCCAAAGCATTTGTTCTAGAGTTTATGAGCAATATAAACTCTTAAAAGAAAGTCACTACTAAATGATAAGTAGTATGTGTCCACACAGACCGCATTTTCAGCAGGTGCAGTTATTTGCATCTGTGAAGCCTACATCCGTCTTAGCCAGTGGGTTTTTGAGGTCATTTCTCTGTTGAATTGCCAAGCCAAATATACTGCAATTAAGGACTTTCTACTTCTGTTGCTGCAATTGTGCACTAAAGGGCATAACACTAAGGTTAGTAATTTTCTGTTAATGTTATAAATCTTTCACCATGATCTGATTTCCTAACAGAAAACTGATGGCTACAAACACACACATACACACACACACACACACCAGTAGGGCAAAATATAACCCAGTCAAGATGGTTCCGGTTAGGGTTTATAAACATAGATGCATAGTGCCATTGCAACCCTAACCTGAACCATTGTGAATACAGTGATGAACCCTTACAGCTTTTACACCAACATACGTCCCTGAGCTTATAACAGACCTTGAGAATACAGCATGGCAAAATAGTGGTCAGTGTCCCACCATTCCTCTTTAAAAGGAATCCCAGTGGTTAATATGCATGGGTCAGTCTCCTCCAGGGAAAAAATACAGCACAGTTGAAGTGCGGGACTGCTAAATATTTGCATAGTTTTGAAATGAACCAGTTGAGAAAATCTTCTTCTTCATCCCAAAGATGTCCAAGTTTCCACAATTGTTCCTGGGGCAGAGATGACTATGTGTAAACTACTGTCAATGCCGGAGGAGGGGAGGGGGAAGACCTACAAATGCCTCTCTCGCTCTAGCCGTGAAACACAACTAATGTTTTCCATCTCCTCATTGCTTCCTTGCCTGCCCGCCTTGCTCCCTCCTCCGCCCGGAGTCAGGCATCGTCGCCTCCCGCAGCCAGCGGCAAGGACAGGGACCTGCTGAGGGGGTCGCGGGCGCCCGAGGTGGGGATGGTGGCGCGGAGAGGCCCCTGTCCCCGTTGTGTCCCTGTCCCTATTGTGTCCCTGTCCCCGAGCGGCGTGGCCCAGGCATCCGGGATCGGGTCCGCCCGCTTCCAGGTTG
>NW_010204897.1:983-8920 GCF_000695765.1 Mesitornis unicolor | reverse complement strand
AACTCCTCCATAGTCCTGGCTTCCTCTGGGAAGTTAGTTAGTTGAATTGAACTTCAACAAACTGAGTATATTTCTTGTAAACACATGTTACCAGCACATATATTTCAAAAGTCAAGGAATGCATACTTTTGTCACAAAATAGTGGGTTTCAACAACTCCAGCTTTCCTAAATCACATTTACAATGATTGAAGCCATCTAATTTGCACAAAAGAGCAGTGGAAAATTAATTTAAGAACAGATTTGGTTTCATATATGTTTGCAATAAAATTGTTTTTTTAAATGACTTAATTAGAACAGTTTGTCATACGTACTGGAAACTAGCATAACAGCATAGTTGTGACCACAAAAGTCAGAGAGGGAGTGAAAAGACTGGGAGTGGAAGCAAGAGAGCAAGTGTTTTAAAATCCCAAAGAGTTTAATGGTTCCAGAAAAATCCAGCTTTCAACTCCAGACATACATCCCTGTGTGTGAAAACACACGTGTTTTCTTAAGGGGAGAATTGCAAATTTGTTTTCTGCAATGTATTTCATCCTCAGTAAACTGTAACTACTAAATCTGGTTTAAGCTATGCTACATATCTCACAGTGGCACCACACAGAACATAGGAAAAACATACAGCCACTGCCTTTTTTCCCCATGGGATTTTCCACTTGGAGTTTTAGTTACCCATTGTGTTCGTCAGAAGTCCTTCCAAAACATTATGGAAGGAAGGTTGATTGAAACATCATGACATAACAACCATCAGTACTGACGCTCAGCGAAAGTTTCTAGCATTCAAATGGAAGTCATTTACTGTCACTTCTGCTGATGGCCCCAGAGGAAGTTTCTCCTTTCAGCAGTGCTTGAATCCAGGCTCTGATCTGCAGGATCTCTACACTTAGGTTCCTCACTAGCCAGCAGATCACCTAGTGGAGAATTTTAAAAGTTCGACAGATACAATTTTCTTTCCCCACAAGCTGACTAACCTTCATTCAAATACTTCATCTCATATGTTCCTGTTTCAGCTAACTTTCCATAGTATCAGCTTTGATTTGGCTGCACCAGAGAGCCCAGCTTCTTCAGACAAACCCATTTAAATTTACACCTTCCATTATAGCTCTCCCTCCTCCTTTAAACCAACTCTGAAATATGAAAAATCATTCATGTTTTCCTTGCTCTTATTAGACTAAGGCGATACTTTTACTAGCTAATTTTTCAGCAGTCACAACTCCCACTTTCCGAGACCATTGTTACTGGCTTCTGTACCTATCCTTCCAACACACTATCATATCGGCAGCATCACATACAACATTTCTGTGTTTGTTTTCACAGTGCTTTATGTTCCTCAGAAATCTAACACTATGAGCATAATAACTTTAACCACGCTGATGAACAGATACCCAGATTTTGGATGTACCTCAAAACATTTTAAACATTAAGGAATAATGCAGAGTAACAGGTACTACTGGGCCAGTTTTGAAAGATATTTAAATATTTAAAAATAAATTTTCCGCTTTCAATTTTAGTATCTTCCAAGTAGTTTCACAATCCATTTGATTGGAGATTAAGATCTCTTCATTGTCACACCAATTAGGCAGGCAGGCAGATTGAGAGCTGGGAGAAAGCAAAGACCTGCCTATAACTGAGAATAACATTCTCCATGCTTCCATACCAGACACACTTTCCCTCCTTCCCCCGTAACTGGAAAAAAAAAATAAAGAGTGAAAGCGTACTTGAGACAGGCCAGAAATTGACAGAAAATTCCCATTTGAATACAAGTTGCTTCCCTTATGCCTCAATGGTGGGGAATTTAATGTTTTGGGACTTTGTATAACTTAATTTTACCCCTTGAATTTGGGTTATTCAGGTTTTCTGTATCATACAAATGGTTACTGTAATCCATATTTTCATTTGATTTTTTTCCCAAGTGCAAGAATACAAAATAATATACAGAAGTCATCAGTCTGGAGCCAAATGCATAATTGTCATTAGTAAAATTCACACACTCAAAATAAAACAGAAAAAAATTAAATTAGGAAAAGCACAGCCAATATCAGTATCAGTCTCCTTCCCCTCCCTTTTTATAAAAACTTGAAGCTTTTATAATCCTATCTGCTATAGAGACTGACTAAAAAAATGTGAAGGTTTTTGCATAGTCCTCAGAATCAGTAATGATTTTGGATCACAGAAGGAGTGAAACAGAGAGCTCTTATCTCTATCTTAGTTACATATGTCTTTGCTCAAAAAGAAATCACAGTTATTGAGTCTGTAGTATGGCTTTTTTCCCATCAGCACAGACTTTAGAATTAAACATTTCTATGCTGAGGAAAGACTGTTGTACTTTTCCTTTCTTTCTTCTCACCTTTAGCTTAAATTCCATTTAAAAAATCTTTCTGAAGCTAGAAGTTTATTTTGATTTTTATAGCCTCTGTAGAGAGAAGGAATTATATTAGAATTTAAGCAATGAAGAGCACTGGCAAGATTAAATCTAATCTAAAAGAAAGAGGCTCAGGAGAATAATACTTACAATATATACTAAAAAAAAGAACCAACCCAAACAACAAAAACAAATAAGCAAAACCACAAAACCCAACCACCCACCATCAAAAATTTTCATGTTCTCAAAAGCAGCTGTGCTTACAACAGAATGCTCATTTTTTTGTTTTTAAAGACTCCATGTGTCAAACAAATCAAGTATTTGTTTCTCCATTTTTGCTTTGGAGTAGAAAATACACAACTTCTGTTCAATTTCTGGGTGTGAAAAAGACAAACAGCAGCGGTCTGTTAGGGAAGTGATGACGTGAAATAGAAATCAGTGGTCATTTATTCTTGAGCTCGAGTAGTAGGGAATTTATAGAATCAAGAAGAAAAATAACGTTGTTGGTGTGTCAGGAAGTTTTATAAAATCTGTCTTCTGTCTTTTTCTTTACACACATACCTATGTTGCTGCAAGTCTTCCAAGCAATGGGGTTGGTTATAAAGATGAACTTTTCTGAGGAAGTGTTTATACTCAAGTCGATGTCCATTTCAAGCTTTGGAACCTCTGGCAGGACTTTAATGACTACTCAGAAAGTAATCTGGTAGAATTAGTGAGTATTTGTAGTAATGAGGATCGTTTGTGCAGTTAGAGAATGAACTGGCTATTCTATTGCCCCAGAATAGTATGCATATATTGACCAGGCTGGGAAGATTTTAATCTTTCTGAGTCTGATACTTTTTAATTGATGCTGAACTAAAAGACAGTATATTAGCATGCTGTCTTTGCACATAAGCTAGGTAAGCTTCAGGAGTGCAATAAATGCCAGGTTCATGAAATAGAGAGGAGGCTTCACTTATCTGTAGGGTGTTGGTCCTTTCTCCTTGCCTTTGAGATTCAGTGTTGTTAAAAGGAGGTGGATACATGATGTGGTACAAATGCTCCAGATGCCTGCCTAGCTGGATAATAATCTAACAACAATAAACAGAAACTTTTCTAGTTCTGACAGAGAAGTCACATGGAAATGCTTAAAGCTGTGGATAGATTCTATCCACCTCAAATACAAAATTATACTTTAAAGTTATTATATAATAACACGTTGACCCAGTATTCAGGCATCCTGTTCTTTTATTATCACATGTTATTAGGCTTGTTGAACAGAACATTGAAATATACTAGGAAATGTATCTTATTGTAGTAATTTAAAGTGGAACAGATCAGTGGGGGTGTTGTGTCTATAATGTTTGCGGTGGGGTGTTTTTGGGGGGAAAAAAAGAAGCATTGAAGTGTTGAATTTGCAGAGAAAAGCTGGGGGACTAGATTTTTATAGCTCTTAAAAATGGGCTCTTATTTTTCTTCCTTTTTTTGTTTCCTTGTAGAATACTTGAATACACCATTGCCTTTTAGCCAGGAAGCTCTGCTCCTCTAAGAGAGCGCTTAGACACCTGTTGCTGTAATGGATGATAAGCTGCAAGGCACTTCTGACTGAACGTGGGAACAGAACAAGCTCAATTCATTATGATCATCTGTGGTGAGCTAAAAAACAACTTAGCATGTTAGCAAAATAATAGACAAGGAACCAATTTAATCTTAAGTCAATAGAATATTCTGCAGAGGAATGAAGATCTTATAGTAGAAATGTAGTAGTAGACTACTTCTTGCTTGTGTATAGTTTTTGTTAACTATTTTGTTTCCATAGAGAAGAAAAAATTGAGAGAGTAGATCTAGAAGAAAGATATTTTGGATAGACAGCTAGAGCTACCCAGAATAAAGTCTTCTGGAGGTACTGGAGAAAGATAAATCTGCTTGGAGTAGAGTGAAATTCAAAAGATTTTTTTTCTAAGCTTCCAGAGATGATTGACTTCACATATTAACAGAAAGCAGAAAAAAGTTATAAAAATAAACCAGATTTTGTTTTCTTATGTAAGAATATTAAAAAATGGCTTTCTACACACATTTCAAATTAAACAGTATTTTACAGGAAATTCTACCTTTCCATGCATGATAATCCAGACTCCATTGCCACCAAGAAGAGTGAAACTTCACATTTAACAGTGATAAAAACGGTAATTAAGCTATCATCCAGTGATTTTTTTAATATGCACATACAAAGAAATAACCAGTCCTCTTCAAACTAAAAGGAAACTTTTTTGAAGAAAGCTTCACCTCTGATTCTTCATTTATCTTGTGTTTTCTGCCTTCCTGGTTGGAAAATTTTAGCCTTCAGAGCCCATAGCATGGAAGGTGCTGTGGACACATGAATTATTACAGCCCTACAATGTTTAAAAAAAGATTTATCAGGGTTATGAATCAGATCCAGCACCTGTTTTCTTCTCTTTGATGATATATTTCAGTTATATGATTGAGTTTTATCAAGCAGCACCACGTAGCATACAAATATTTCTTTGGTGGATTGGATAAAACTAACAGTTACAGGGTAAAGATGTTATCCCAACCGATAGGCTGATGAAGGTATTATGTAAGCTGCAATACTCCATAAGAGAAAGCACCTGGCACTATCTTCCTGAAAACATCAGAAGATTCTCTGTGAATGGTTTTTTTTGCAGTGGAAAACACTACCTAAATTCAAAATAATATGCTTTACAGGAACAACACTGGATAACATTTTGCAGAAAAACATGCCTATTTTCCTAATATTATATGAAGCCACTGCCAAATGGTTAGTATTTGACCAACTAGGGCAGAGGAGTCCCTTGTCTTGCTGTCTGAAACATGGTAATACTTTTTTTTAGGGATAGCCAAATCATTCACAAGAGAAAGCTGAGAAGATAATGAAAGGCATTGTGATTGTTTCCCTCAGGTCGGACATGCAATTTGTCTTCACATGGTGGTGGATATATTCAAAGAAAAGTAGACATAATATCTCAGCTGTTAGTTACAAACAGTTCCAGTTCAACCACTCAGATATGAGTCAGGACTGGGAACGCACTGTACTGTGTCCTGTGTATGAAAACATCTAATGACATTATCAAAGTTCTCACACACCAAGACACAAAAGAGAAATCTTTCAGCACACAGGTCGTTTGCTCAGAATACTTATTTCTAAAGTATTCTGGATATATTCTGTCTTAATTTAAGTACTTCTGTGCAAATGTTCTATTTACAATAGCACAGTGGGTATTCATCTCATACCAAACAGATCTGAACACAAGAAACCAGGGAATCAGAGACACAGAAATCCAGCTGTTCTTATAAATACATCACTTAGCAATAGAATTATAGTGGTTTACTTACTTCGGCATGTAGTATTCAATGGAATTAATTTGTTTCATTTAATCCCTGGCAGAAGTCACAGGAATCTACATCACAGAAAATCCACTTTATTATCAACTGCTATATCAAGCAGGCATCTAAAGAGCTGTAATCTAATCAGTTTAGCATCATCTCTTCACGCATCATGTTTAACCATGCAGAAGTCAATATGCTGCATGTGTACACTGCAGGCACCTGTTTTGCAATTGCTTGTAGTACAGGCCACTGCACTAGAGCCAGACTTGGGGCTAGAAAGGTAACTTTTTAAAACATTTGAAGTCAGATTTTGAGTCTGCTTCCAGTTCTGTGTTCCTACACAAAAAAAAGAGTTAGTGATTTACAGTATCTGCACATTAAACAGTGTGAGTGCTTCTAACCCACTACACAATCCATGTTACAAATGTCCCTTCAAGGCTGCAAAGGACAAAAGGGTGCACAATGCAAAATTATGGTTCAGAACACAGACCTGCACTGTTGGTCCCTGCCCTGTGAGCTTCAGCTGCATCCTGAAAGTCTGTGTTTCTGGATCAATCACTGAAAATGAAGCCCCCTTTTCATGACAGGACACAACTCATTTGCTATGCTTTTCAAAATGTATGTAAACCAACCTTGGCTAAGCCTTGGGACTGAGCACTGGTACGTAGGAATACAACAGAGAAAAAACAGTTTTGAAGTATTTTGAGAGTTTTCTAGCAGTTAAACATAATTCTTCTGCACATCAGATCAACATTTAAAGTGATGTGTTTGAGGAATTTAAGAAGATATAGATTCCTTATCAATCAGATGACTAGATTTTTTCAAATTTTTTTCAAATTTTATCACAAGATCCAGACTGTGAAAATACAAAAATTGTACTTATCTAGTTACTTCAAAAAAACCATATTATTTGTCCCGTGAAACTTTATGAGATTGTCTTTTTAAAATCAGTAGATGACAGACTTAGAGTGAATGTCTTTTCTGGTCATAGTGTGATGTATCTCAGAGTTTAGTAGACTTAGACAAGATACAGCCATAAGCTTATTTGTTTGGAGAAAATCTGAGTACATTTGAGGGGATCGCAATTCTTGCATAGCAAAGCTTTCACTTGCCTTCTTGGAGAATGTTTACAGGAAAAGAAAGGTGAAATAATTTCTCCTGTAAGTCTAACAGAAGAGAATGTGCAGATATGAACTAACAGTTTGTCTTTAGTCATAGTAAGAAAAAGTTGAAATTGAAAAGCTTGGTGCTCTGCAAACAATTACATATGACATGATAACCCGCTTCATCCTTTCATAATCCAAAATGTGGTCAGCTTCAATGGCATTTGACAGGTAAACATACTCCTGTTTGGTTTCCATAAAAACGTCTAGAATTCACTGAGCTTTTCCAAAGCACATTACAGCATCTCTCAGACATCTGTGGTCTGAAAGGTGCATGCATTGGCATCATTGGTCATGGAAGTCATGAAACAGACAAACAAAACCTCAACTTCCGGCTCCTGGCATCTTACAGTGTATTGGGTTTTTCTGTGAGGGGTTTTTGGTTGTGTCTTTGGTAATGGGGGAAGGGCTATGGAGATGGCCATTTAAGAAGCTACCTGAAAAGCTCCCCCTTTGCCTTTGTCAGACCCACCTCTGACCAGGGCCAAGCATATCAGCGCCCTTGCGAATCCATGTATTTAAGGGGGGTGCAGGACATCCCTCTCTCTCTCTGTGGCACCGGCCCTGACCAGTGTGGCCCTAGGTGTGGGTGGTGCGGCCCCGGCCTTGCCCGGCTGGGCTTGGCCGGCCCGACCACAACTTAAGCTTAAGCCCCACTGCAATTTAATCCCCCCCAAAAAAAGAGAGAGAGAGAGCCGGGATCTCCATAACCATCGCAGGAGACCTGCAGTGGAGAAAGGAGTGCGGCTCAAGGAGAACAACTTTGAAGAACACCAAGGTCGGTCTGAAGGAAAGAAAAAGAGAGGAAGGACAAGGAGGACGCAGAACCCAGGTTTCCCCTTTGCAACCCGTGGCGAGAGCTGGGTAGACTGGTCGTGTGTGAGGGAACTGTGACCACGGGCAGACCCAGATTGGAGTTTTGTGGACTTGGGCTGAAGCAGTTTTGTGTGTGAGGGAAACTGCAGCTGTGGGCAGACCCATATTGGACTTTGGAGGACTTTTTGTCCTGTGGAAAGGGCACCACGTGGAAGCAGAGAGAGGCTGGGGTGAGTGCTCCCCCCCCCCGACA
>NW_010204897.1:0-751 GCF_000695765.1 Mesitornis unicolor | reverse complement strand
TGAGTCTGTCGTGTGCCTGTGACCTGTTTAAGTGGTGAGAAGCCCTCCCAGTCCTTATTTTGACCAGCCCTTTTCTGGGGCGTCGTGGTGCTCAGTTATGCACTGGGCCTAAACCACAACAGTCAGTCAATAATTTAGGAGTAAATAACCATTTCAGTCGTATTAGGAGAGTGTTCAGAATATATACTGGGATAGTTGCACTGAAAAAACTTGAAAATTGAAAACATGAGCTAAATCCGGAAGACACAAACTGGTAAAGGGCATAGTTTCTGCATAGCACTGAATTCAGAATAGGACTAGCCTCCTTAAAAAAAGATTTAACTGCTTGAGTATATAACATTTCTTGAGTATACACTGTAAGCATAAAATTAAATTATGCAAATTGTTTTAACAGATTACTTAATCCAAAGGGGAAGAGGGAGTCATACAGCACAAGCTGCCTGCAATTTCAGCCTCTCCAGAAGTCCTCATGTATGCCACAGCACATTTTTACTGAGTCCAGTATTGCCAGATCAAATGAAGAAAAGGAAATTTTTGTTATATTCTGCTTTTGGCAGGCTCTTTGTATATGTGCAAGTATTTAACAAATAATAATAAATGGCAACCAGAAAGAAATGCTTTCATTCCTTGATTTTACAGGATCAGCAAAAAGTCTTGCACTGTACGGAGAATGATTCCAGCTGCTTCTCAAGTGTGAAAGGATTTGCCAGGAATTGTCAACAGGGCTCAGTGCTGGGTCCGGTCCTGTTCA
>NW_010204896.1:16968-17185 GCF_000695765.1 Mesitornis unicolor | reverse complement strand
CTTATTTTGACTAGCCCTTTTTGGGGCATTGCGATGCTCTATTATGCACTGGGCCTAAACCACGACACCAGTCACTCATCCCCAAGCCTGTAGCGCTGCATGGGGTTATTGCGACTGAAGTGCGACCGGCACTTGGCCTTGTTGAAGCTCATACAGTTGGCCTCAGCCCGTTGATTCAGCCTATCCAGGTCCCTCTGCAGAGCCTTCTTACACTCAG
>NW_010204896.1:8585-15923 GCF_000695765.1 Mesitornis unicolor | reverse complement strand
CTGCCCCTTCTTCCAAAGATCATAAACTCTCTTCTTTTTCCTGAGCTCCAGCCAGAGCTCTCTGTTCAGCCAGGCCAGTCTTCTTCCCCGCCAGCTTGTTTTCTGACACACAGGGACGGCCTGTTCCTGTGCCTTTAAGGGTTCCTTCTTGAAGAGTGTCCAGCCTTCCTGGACTCCTTTGCCTTTCAGAACTGCCTCCCAAGGAACTCTGCCAACCAAGTCCTTAAACAAGCCAAAGTCTGCCCGCTAGAAGACCAAAGTGACAGTTCTGCTAGCCCCCCTCCTTGCTTCTCCAAGGACTGAAAACTCTTTTATTCCATGATCACTATGCCCAAGACAGCCTCCAACCATTACATCCCCCACAAGACCTTCTCTATTTGTGAACAGCAGGTCCAGCAGGGCACCTTCCCTTGTTGTTTCCTTCACCAGCTGTGTCAGGAAGTTATCTTCCACACACTCCAGGAACCTCCAGGACTGTTCCCTCTCTGCTGTGTTATATTTCTAGTAGACATCCGGGAAGGTGAAGTCCCCTACAAGTACAAGGGGAAGCAATCACAAAGCTTCTCCCAGCTGCCTATGGAATATTTTGTCTATTTATTCATCCTGGTTAGGTGGTCTATAGCAAACTCCCACCATGATATCTGATTTGTTGGTCTTCCCCTTGATTCTCACCCATAGGCATTCAACCCTGTTGTCACTATCGCTAATCTCTAGGCAGTCATAGCATTCCCTAACATACATGGCCACCCCACCACCTTTCCTTCCTTGCCTATCCCTTCTGAAAAGCTTTTACCCATCAATGGCAGCACTCCAGTTGTGTGATTCATCCCACCATGTTTCCGTGATAGCTACTACACTGTAGTTATTCTGATGCACAATGCTATCTACAGAGCAACTATAGTATTGGAAATCGGTGCAAGATATATCCGCTAGCATTTAGGCTGAAGAAAAGACCATAACAGGAAAAGATTTTCACAATAGAACATTCATATAAAAGTGGAACTACTTTCAGAATTAGTGTTCATTGCATTCAAATGAAATAAGATATTCTTCTGAATAAAGCTGTGATGTTACAGGAATTATGTATTGATGAATTGTCTAGTGTTGAGAAAAGAAAACAGTCTAAAATTAAAAATTATTTAGAAGAGAAACTAAAGCAAAACAAAGAATTTAAAATACAATAAGACTTTTTTGACTTGAAAAATTCATTTGACTCATTTGATTCATTTGGAAGAATGAATCTGCATGAACTGTGAAGTTCTCAAAAAAAGGACACTTCTCAATCTCTGTTTTCACTAAGATTTGAAGAATGACTCATATGTGATCTCCATCAATGTACTGGGCTGAAGGGGCATCTTAGTAGCCACACACTTGTAAAGCACAAACACAAGAAAGATTTGAACTGATAATAAGCACAGATACTCTTTTGGAGAGAGAACCTGACCACTGTAGTCTGCTACATTAATTAAAGTTTTAAAAAATTACAAATTTCTACGCATGCTTCAAAGATTTTCTACAAAGTTCAGGCATAACTGATACATCAGATAGAGACAAAACTTTATTAGATTTATAGGCTGCCTTGAATTGCATTTTAGGATAAAATAAAAGCTTTCCTTATTCTCTATTCAGCCAGAAAGTAACTGAAATGAACAGTCTTAGTGGTTCCCCATTGCCTCTGTTATTTCGTTATGAACAAAACTTTGCTGCCCCAATAACGGTAATAATAGTAGCAGTAGTGATAATAACCAGATTAAGTTCTCAGGAACTTTTTACTAATTGCAAAAGTTTTTTTATTTTTTTTTACTCCTCACTATTATCTATAACAACATAACATTGCTTAAAACGTTTTCCTTACCGATTTTCTTTCTCATATTGAATGCACAAAATTGTCAGTTAGAAGAGAGCTGCTCATTAGTGCTGAACTGTTGGCAATGATCACTGGAGCATTTGTGTTTTTACAAAAATAAATAATTATCAACTGTGCTAAAGATATTGAATATAAGGGAAAATGGAACAAAAAAAGATCAATATGTTAAATCTTCGAGAACCTCATAGGCTGATGAATTACCTCAGTGGCAGAGCACCATTAATTGCCTTAGAACATAGTTTATACAGATTAGGGCTTACTTATTTGTTAGTGGAGAGAAAGGTCTTTTTAGAAGGGAGGAACCCACACAAAGTCATGGACATATCCCTTTCATCATTAGACATGTAATTAATCTGACAGTGCTTATTATTGTCATAAATAAATATGTCCTCTTTTCTGAGAAGATGGATAGTAGTGTGTCTGAATTAGTTTTTAAGATTAGCAAAACTTCTTTCTTGGCTTCATTTTTCAGCCAAATATCTGAGAAGCAAGTTGAAATCAGTGCTGAACACAAGCACTGCTAAGCCCCAGTCTAATTTTTCAGATCCTCTAGGTTGAAGTCCTTTCCCTAGATGTGCAGGAATGTAATGTCTTTTCTTCAGTTGAAGTCTAGACACTCCAAATGTTTATCCTTCTCTTTGCAACTGATAAGGAACACAGTGTTCTTTAATCGTACTCTAATCACTGCAGCGATTTCCATCCACACCTCAGTTAGAGGAGGCTTAGAAGATTATTATTTGATGATTGCATGTATAATCTCCACATGAAAAGGAATAGCAACGTTATGGGGATAATCCAACCTTGTCCAATGATTCTTTGCCATTTTAAAGGGGAAGAAGGACAGTAGGTAAATAATCTGATATACAGAAGCAAAAAGGGCAAATTAAGTTAAAGCACTCTTAAATGAGCACAGGAAAACAGCTTTAAAAATAAAAAAAAGAAAAAGAAAAAAAAGAAAAGAAAGGAAGTCAAAGCACCTATGAAGCAGCTTTTAGTCCTTTATCCAATTGGAAACCAGTATTTGGAAGCAAGTGAATGACTCCTTGGTTGGCTTAAGGTTTCTTAAAAGAAGATTTAGTATTTTATGTGTAGCTGTAGTCACAGAATCAATATACCAAGTGCACTAAACCTAGTAAGATTTTATGCAGGCAAGCTCAAAACAAGATAGACAGGAGTTTTGATCCTCTATGAAAAGGAGCACTTTGTAGCTTTAATTTGTCACTGTATATTTAATTTTTTACTTTTTTTAAAGAGAAAGAAAATGTGAGGTGAAATATACATACACAAGGTTTTCATCAACTCATCCTCCAGACGAGACCAGTGAGGCTTCTTGGCCATAACTGGCTTATCAGCCTATCCTTAACTGTGTATGAAGGCAACATGAAAACTTTCTTTCCCTCCCACCTCTCTTCTTCTGCTATGTCTCCAAAAGCGTAGATTAGTGTGAACATAGATTAGTGTGCCTTTTTTCCCAGAGAAGCCAGTAAGCAGCTTTCTCTGAAGCCTATCAAGAGTCTGGGCAGAAGACCACTTTTGAGTGCTGAGCCAACACTGCCTGTGAAGCCTCAGAACTTGATTTTCGTAGCTGCAGGTCATCCCAAACATATGTGCATTCTGCCAGACATGGGAGCAAGAGGTCTGAGGCCATGCTTCAGCTGAGCACTCCTCCTCCAGCAAAACAGTGTTGTTTGCCAAGCTGCGGTGCCAACAGAGAGTCCTTTTCAGATGAACTGTAGCGTTATCTCTGTGAACTGCCAATTCTCCGAATTCCTCATTACCTATGCATGACATCCAATGGGTGCCTAATGCCAGCTTAAACTACAAATCAACACATTACAAGCAATACTATAAGTAGGTGTCTTGAATGTATACAAACATGGAATTATAGACAGGCACCTGTTTATGCTAATATGCTGTTCTACTTTTGCAGTTACCTCTGTTACTTATAAAGTTAGAAATCCAGAGAAAGCTATTTTTCCAAGGAGCAATTGACAGCCTGCCTGCTGCTGCCCCTGCATAAGCATCACCAGTTGCACTATTTATCTTCCAGACAGAAGCACCTTTTCCTAGTATTTTAATTAATTCTTATACTTCATATTCTTCAGGAGCTTTTAGAGTGCTGTCTTAACTGGAATAAATGTGAAATAACTTCATTCTTTAACATAACCTTGCAGGAGGACTTTCCACTGAAGTGGGACTCGGTCTTGCTCCTGTACATAAAGCTCCAATGCACATTACTCCCCTGGGTCCCTCTCCAAGCTGCATTTCAGCTCTTATCTCTTGAATAGCAGAAGAGTGGGGCAGAATTACTCTCTATGAAATTTCTATATTTCTTCTGATTTTATATTATTCACAGATGCTCCCATTAATTATATGTCTTAAAAATACTTGCTCTAAGACAAACCTGCAGAAGTGCAGTTTATGTTCATACACAAGGCTTCCCTTTACCAATAAAATAAAATAAATAAAATGCTGTATCTTGTACCATATTAGCAGTTAACTAATGGGCACTTCACTGACTAACTGCCTTGAGAGTGATTTTGCTTGACTCTGCTTCTTTTACTTCCCTCTGTGTTTTACCTTTTTTAAATTTTGCCTCTCTTTCTAAGTAGATTAAATTTAATCCTCTTCTATTATTTGCACCAGTGTGTGCACCAACTGAGGCCATAAACAGTTTTGCTCTGGTATCTTCAGTTTTCTATCTCCCTGTTTTTTACTGACAACTCTAGTCTGCTTCTTAGGCTTCTAAATAATAGCATTGCAAATGGAGAAACCTGAGAATAATCTCTGCCACAGATACTTAAGAGAGCAGAAAATTCATGACCTTTGTGACATTAGCCAACAAATACCTATGCTTTCTAGGCCTTTTTCAATGCTAATTTCCAGGTTAGATACTAATGCTGTTTAGCTGTTCTCATGATTGCAGCAAAAAGGTGCCCTGGTAGAAATTAATTATAAGACAGTTAGGGCTAATAAAAGCCTCTGTACCTCCATTTACAAAACTCATAATAGTGGTGGTAGAAAGAGGGACAAAAATGGAGCATCATGTCTCTTACCTACTCCACAGCTGAGAGTCGTGTAGATAATCTTTTGCCTTTTTCCACACTGCTCAGTAAGCGTGACAGCCATTGACAGTCTCCAACACGGGAAATCTAACTTACTGCATGCCAAAAAGTAAGATAAATATTACTTGTTTTCTTGTTTTGAAGGTGAAATTTTACTCTGTGCTTAACAGAGCAGACCTGTGAGTACTCCATCTGAAAGCCAGGATTTCTACATACTTGGGTGCTCAATAATTGATGCATCCAAAATGAGTAATTGTTGCCATTGTTTACTCAGTAGATGTTTAGGAATTCACTTCTCTGAGTGAATTTCCCATTCACAGGCTTGTAAATTCCCTCTATTCTCTTTAAGAAAACAAGCAAATTAAATGAACAAACTGAGCAAATCTCTGGCTGTGATTGTGGAAGAATTATATCTGGATTGAGGGAAACATCTGGATTTCAGACTTGGCCATTCAGGTTAGGTAAGGCTCATTGTAAGGCCCATTAATCTGATTTGGAGTCAAAGGAGTCTGAAGAACCAGACCCTGTTTGATGTGCTTTTCTGAGAGATGGCTGTAGATAACATAGGGTGGGTGCTGTTGCTACATCCACTCTCAACCCTTTCCTCATTAGTAATGCTGCTCTCAAGACCTTTGGTCCAGCTCTCTCTCTCTCTCTTTTCCCAGAAAGGGTAAGACACTTTTCCCAGTTCACTTTCTCTTAACCTAAAGTCACAAACCAGAATTTCATTTGCACTCCTAAAAAATCTCGAACTATTTCAGTGACTGGCAACACAATGTGATATTCCAGTTTCAATAGCCACCCAAAACAGTGTGAAGGACAGTATGACCTCAAAAGACATTGCATATCTTAGAAAAAAGTAAGTATTTTGTGGACCTGTTAGAGGCATTTGATAATTTTTCAGTCATGGCAAGACAGAAATATAACGTTGACAAAATTTATCCTTTTTTTTTTCCCTTTTTTTTTTTTTTTAATGGGCGGTGAGAAGGGTAAGCAACAGAGAAAAAACTGGCATCTTCGCTCTACTAATTTTTTAAAGAATCAGCACAATGTTCAGATTTCCATACATTAGCTCCTGTGAGGGATCCTGTCTGGAATCCCTCATGTTTATAGCAATCATAGAAGCCTCTGTGGGTCTCCCTTGCTGAATAATTTCCATATCTCCTTTCATTTAAAGCTTGTTTATATACAGAATCAAATTAAGAAGAAATCAGCTGATTAGAATTCTAGATACTTTTCACTAGCTCTACTACAAATGGATTAATTTGAAAAAATACATAAACAGCAGTTAAAGTTTACTTTATGTATCTAATTAAAGAATTAACTTTTTTTTCAGAATTTACTGACAGATTACTGGAACAGTCATGGAAACTAGATTCCAAACATACTGAACAATTCAAATATCCAGAGCTAAAGGCAGAGTAAATACATGTCATTTTATGAAAAACATGTAAAACCTCTCAAGAAAAACCTCTAAAAGAACAGGGAGAACCCAAAATATTTAAGCAATAAAGTTTGGGATATTTTAAGATAACCCTCATATAGGTTGAGCCCTGCTAACCAAAACACCCCAAATTTTTAAAAAATCAAATTATCAGACTCTATAGAAACAAGCAACCAAAAAGTCTAATAATAAATCCTTCCCTCAAAATATGAGAGACAAGAAATCAGCAAAAAGCATATATGACCAATAAATGATAAAGCTACAAAAAGTACACTCAGAGAAGATGCAAATACAGCAATGAAGCAAAATGAAATTTTTACACCGTTCACAATGGAAAGTACTACAGACTCACATGCTGTAATCTTTTGCCTGGGAGACTTGTCAGTGGATTGATATGAAATTAAAATTATTGTAGAAAAAGTCATGACACAAACGGACAAAAAGAACAGTAGGAGCTCACCAGGACCAGATGGTGTCCACCTAGGAGCTTCAAGGGAGCCTAAGGATGAAGCAGACAAATGGTGGGTTATAAATTCCTGCCTAAAACTGTGCTGGTGTCTGAAGATTAAAAAAAATGTAGTGACATTAAAAAATAACGTAACGTAACGTAACATAACGTAACATAACGTAACATAACGTAACATAATGTAACATAACGTAACATACGGCAGGAAAAAGATGCCAAAGGAACAAGAAGGAAGCCTGAAATCAGCAAAGGGCCAGTTAGTAAAGGCCTTATTAAAAGACATGATGAATAAAAACTTGGACAAAAATTATCTACTTGGAAAAAGAAAATGCATCTTTCCAAAGGGGAAGCAATGCCTTAAAAACCTATTAGGGTTCTCAGTGTTGGATTTCAACAGAAGTCTTGATACAGATCAACTTATTATAAGCTATTTGGTCTTCCAAAAAGGTTTCAACAGATTTTTTAACTAAAAGCTTTTGGAAAACTGCACAGCCAT
>NW_010204896.1:0-8554 GCF_000695765.1 Mesitornis unicolor | reverse complement strand
AGGGAAAAAAATCCTGGCTCGATAATTGGCTTAATAATGATGGGGTAAAGAAGATATAGCATGACTAGATCTCAAGCAGTGAAAGAAAATAATCAGTGGAGTTTTACTGGGACCTCTGATGCTCTATATGGTCATAAGTATAACCTCCCAAAGGGGATGAAATGGTGAGCTGACAGAGTTTGCTGACAATACCAAGTTATTAAAGTAGGAAGGACAAGACTCATGAAAAATTGCAGAAGGATCATATGAGACTAAGAGACTGAGCAATAAAATGTCAGATGTTGTTCCATATAGGTAAAAGTGCAGTTAGTCAGATGGAAGAAAAATAATCTCAACTCCACATTTAAAGTGATGAGTGCTGAGCTGAGTGTTACAGCTTCAGAGTATGATCTGTGGATTGCGATCAACAATTTCATGAAAATGCCTGCTCAGTGCTCAGTAGTAGTCAAAAAAGACAAATCATATGTTAGAAATTATTTCAAAATTAAGAGAGAATAATATGGAGAACTTCATTATGCCATTATATAAATCCATAGTACACTCATATCTTGAATGTTGTGTATTTCTTTATCTCAGAATAGAGACATTAACACGAAATACATACAGAAAAAAACAACAGAAGGTCAAAGATGTTGGACAGATTTTTGTATGGGACGCAACTAAGTTAACAATCTCTGGCATGGAAATGAAGTGGCTGAGAGAGGATACAAGAAAAAATTTACAAAATCGTGACTGGTATGAAGAGTGGATAGGGATGAACTGTTTCATTTCTCCTTTATAGTATCAGAACTAGGGGACATCAGACTAAGATAGCCAGAGCCAGGCTCTACACACAGTAAAAAAGAACTGATTGTCTCTGCAGTGTCTGGAACCCCCATGATGCTGTGGGATGCAAATTCTGGGTTCAATGGGAGATAGAATATAGAAGAGAAATTCACAGATGGCTACTAAACAGAAGGACATAATACTTGGCATATAGAGTTCCCTGACTGTTCCCTGACAGTTAGAGACCAGTAAAAATACTGAAGGCAAGCATCCTACATCCTTAGTCTGATTTTACTCTTTCCTAAACATTCACTTATAGACTCCTACAGAGTCAGATAACAGCACTAGATGGACCTTTGGTCTGACCCACTGTAATTGTCTTTATGTGTTTACAGCTTTAGGATATAAAGCAAATGTCATCTACAACATATTAATCTTTTCCACTGTGGATTAAATATGTTACAACTGAAGAATGCAAAGGCATTTCTCACTTCCTTTTACATTCTTGGTACTGGAGTCTGTCCTGTATCCTGTGCTCAACGAGGACTACTGGGCTTGTCTGCTGTGGTTGCTAATCTGCTATCTTTCTGTCACATATAGCCCAGTAACTTTGATGATACATATTTTTAGTTTTTGCTAGCAGCAGGAGAAATAGATGCCTAATCTGTTATTTTTGCATGGAGTATTTGAGAACATTTTCCTTTCTTTTTGTTATGTAATGCAGTGGCCATTTAGAACACTGCAAAGAAAGAAAATGCTAGAGATTATGACTGAACTAGTTTTCAAAAACAGTTGGACAAATAAAATATTTATATTGAATACGTTTCACATTGCAGAGCCTGGAACTTGGCAACAGACATTGCAAATCATTAGCAATACAGAGGATACAGAATTTAATTAACAAAGCTAAAGTTGGAAAAGAAAGCACACTGATATATGTAATATGGCTCTTAGCTTCAATACCCAGCAATAAAGTAACAAGCCAATGGTTCTAAACCAATCTGAAATTAGTAAAAAACTGAAGCAACATAGTTGCAAGGTTATATTTCAAAATGTAATTAGTGTCAGAATATTTCAGAACTACTAAAAGCAAATAAGTCACCAAGTTCAATACAAAAGGAAGCACACATGACAAAGAGGTAATTCAGAGAAGGAAACATCTCATTATTTTTATTATTTAAATCTAATCATCATCAGATTAATTTAGAGGAAATGAAATGAAAGTAAAATACTACATCTTCATATTGCCAAGTAATTGGTGTCAAAGAAATTTTAATTTACTAGAAACAATCCCTTCTGAGCAATTAAAGTGAAAAAAAAAACTATTATGTATGTTAAATAGTGGCTTTCACTGTAAAATATAACTCTCCAAAGATTAGCCATGGTTTAAACGAATGGCCACAGCTTGTGATTTCCTATGTTCTATCTTCATGAAATTAAAGACTACTCTGAAAAAAGGCCTATGTGAGTATAAAGAATACTGAATTGTAATTTTTTATAACTGTACAATGAAAGATCTTTGGGACAAAGCTAGTATTTTATTGTGTAAAATACTGAGATGCACTTTCAAAAACACATGTTCCAGCACAAATACCAGGTGGGTGCTCACTTTAAATCAGAACCCAAATATTTCAAATGGTTCCACAAAGCCTCAGTGCTGAACATTGCCAAGAAGTCATTTTTATGACCGAGCAAGAAGTACCGCCTCCCTTTGGCTGTGATACACGAAGTGGCCACACCACCAATCTCATGCAGACATCTGAGCATGATGAGAAAACATTGGCAATGGCACATGGTAATTTTCAGTGCTGTCAGACTAACCTCCTTTACAGAAACTTCAAAAGTATTTCAGAGTTCGGGATGTTACTGGTGGTTTTCTCTTAACTGCTGAAGGTTGAATACTTTGAAATAGAAATGGGCAAATGTTCAGACACTTGGATATGTGGCTGGATTCAGAGAAAAGTGTCTCATCTTAAAACATGTCTTTTGATAGGAAGAGAGATCAAGTGACCTCCTTCTTTCCAGTTAGCCAGGAAATTTGCCATTCTTGCACTGCTGCAACCGGGAAATACAGACAAATATTAATGTGTAAGAGTGAAAATAATAATATAAGCTTTTTATTGTTTTACTCTTTCCAAATTCAGGCTCAGCTTGACATCTGCACGCAGTCAGACCAGTTGTTGTTTAATCCAAACCAGTTAATCCATTCCTAATCAAGATGCTAGCAACCAGCTGTGTTGATCCTCTTGTATTCAGCGCACAGCCTTTCTGTGCTCCAGAGAAAAAAGATCTCACTTTTGACTATGCTCAGTCAAAAGTGTTTTTCCATCAGGAAACCACAGGTGCAAGCTCTCTGGCTTTGGCTTTGCTCCACATGAAATCTAATTGCATACCCCTTGGATGACCATTTAGACATGCACCTCTTAACCTCTGCACCACTGAGAATAAGCACCGTGTTCAACACTACAGCACAGAACAGGGCCAAACTCACCGAATAACCCCTCCGCACTTCCTCCTATAATGATGTCTTCCAATGCACTGCTCCCTCCTTGGCTCTCAGCCTGCAGTCTTCCTACTAACTACTCCCTGCTACCTCCCCAGGGTAAAAGAGGTACCTTTTTCCAGTCCAAAAGAGTCATTGCACACTCCTCTCCTCAGCTCTCTGTCTTCCTAAACCCTTGGGTGGTTTTCCAGTGTAATGGATTACTGGCACTTGTCCCACTGCTTCAATCAATCATCTAAGGGAAAGGCATTAGCGGCTGGGAAGAAGGGGAGGTTACAATGCCAGCAGGACTACACAGTTTAGTGTGAAGGGCTTCAGACACATGAGGCTGGGTACCTACAGCAGAAATGTGGAAAACACAGGGCTGGGTGGCAGCTATGCACCATGGCATGTTCCAGGGTTCTGGTGATTTCTCATGCTGGTGAGGACCTGAGCACAGCACAAAATGTGTGTCTACTATTCAGTCCAGTTACCTGAATTTCTCTACTGTTAATCAGGATTCAAAAGACCAATGCACACAGACCCATGACAATTAAAATATCCCTCCCCTTCACCACTGATGTAGGCTTAGCTGAGGAGTCTGGATTTAATGGACTACCTGATTACACCTAGCAGTAGAAATCCATCATGGATTGCAGTTCCTTTTGATAAAGGTGTCAGGTTTTGCTTTGCTCTTGCATGCCTGCAGTCCTCTGCATAAAAGAAAAATAAATAGTATTTAAACCACTGCTAAAAGGATTATTTTCTTGTTGGTGTCAGCAGCTATGACAGAGTAAAAGGTAATTGTGCCTTCATCAAAATTTCAGTTACAAAAGCAGAGGAAAATTTTCACTACCAAGCCTTTGCAGGTAACCATGCCACAGAAATTGAAAATTTTTGTTTTGCATAGCTACACTGTTGTAAAACTTGCTAAAATAATTGTACATTTTCTTAGCATCCATCTTTAAGAAAATGTGACTAACAAGATGGTGACCTAAGAGGAGGAAATGAGAGAGCTGGCTGTGAGCACATGTATGACGTACATATATAATACAGGCAAGATTGCCAAACAACAGTTCATCACTGTCTCTTTTATTTTTATATATGTATATATAAAATATAAATATTAAAAGCCAGCTCATAGCCTTCTCTAGGGAATTTGCTGATGAAGGGGCTTCTCACAGATCTCACAGTATGATAGGCTCTTTATGAAACCTTATGATAGCCCTAGAAAAGGATGCATTTTATTAACACAGTAAAGGTGGAAAGAATGAAAAAACCAGGCAACCACAAAGCTGTCGTGGGTCTACGGACACTCTAAAAGCAAAAGCAGAGCCTAGAGTGGTCCTACAGTTTTTTGATTTACCTGAATTTTATGTAGATGTCACAAGCATCCACTGCCCTTGAAAGAACGCCACATCACACACAGAACTGACAATTTCCACGGGGGTGTCTGAAGCCCTTCTTGGAGCTTGTGCTCCTCCAGCAATTACACTGCGATAGGAAATCATATCCTGTAAACTTCAGCCCCAAGTAGCCGAGCACATTCCATTTGTGACAGTGTTTGTTTTCACCACTGTAATTTTTTAGACAGTGTCGTACTCTATTTACTCACACTGCCATAGCTTTTGGTAGACTTAATTTTAATAGATATTTTACTGTTCTAAGGTAATTCTAAACCATTATTCAAGTAGTATACATGCAAATGGTTTTGTTCTAAATGTACAGTCAGATACATCTGTTATATCGACTTCTCTCAAATTCAGTTTTAGATATTGTTAATGGTCAGAATACCACTGACATGTATTTATGTACAGAAAGGCATAGTTCAGCCTCCACACATTTAAATAAACCATTATTTATTCCTTAAAACCATAATTCCTCACAACTGCTGTTTAATTAATCACTCAGTGCCTGTGCTCTGGGGATACTTTTGTATCCTTTATTTTATTATTTTGAGTAAGCGCTGATATCTCAGTCAGTTTAGCAAAATACCAGTAGGTGGAGTAATGGTAAAGCAAATACCTGCTCCAGCTATTTATATTTATAAACGGCCATTTTTAATATCTTTTGCCGAGATTTGCATAAACCAGTTGGATATGTGTCAAAAACAGCTACACACATGAATATTTATTCCTAACATGCACATACTTAAAAAAATATATGTTAAAAGAAAATACTTAGTACCTAAGCAATGAAGAACTTCTCTATCTGAATTCTGACATTCTATGCAGTTTTCTTCAGTTTCTACATATTGGGTAAAACATATTTTGCAAATCGTGCTAGAGTCCTGAAACTCTACATTCCCATCCATTTAGAAGCACTGATCAGCGCCTGAAGGGAGTAAGGACTCGCTGGCAAGTTCCACTTTGGTATTGAGGTCAGTTGAGATTTGAGAGACAGCTTTGGTTAATAGTGTCATGCCCTTGCCAACCTGGAGTTGTGTGGCGTGCCCAAAACCTTCAGTACACTGGGTAGGAGCAGCATTAGCAAAACCTTTGTCCTGTGTCAGGGTGGAGGATGACTGTCACAGATGAATGCGCTTATGTAAGAAAAAGTTTCTGCGAACGCAGATGCTATTCTTCCTCCTCTTCATTGCACAACATTCTCCTGGCTGCTCATCTAGACTTCAGAAAAACACTAGCAACTTCCAAGCATTCTGGTAGGCAAGAAAGCAGAGCCTTAAGTGCTTAACAGCCCAACATCACTGCAGCAGCTTAGTCTCCTAAAGCAGCAATTTTAATCTCAGATTTAAGTCACTCCCATACAGTTTATCAAAATATAGAAATTTTAGAAAATTAAACAGATATGCACTGAAATCTTATTTGGATTGCAGCTTGTAGCCTTTGTTCAGGCAAAATTCCTAGCAAAGTCAGACGCAGGTTTTATTCCTTCTGATAAAACAAGCAGGCACAAGCCCCTTGGTCACTATAAGAAGAAAACTGATCAGTTAATATTAATGTATTTATTGAATCACTGCACTCAGATAAGGACGAGTTCAGTACACTTTTGTGCAGCTATCTCAGGCTGATGTCTGAACCACAATGAAGACAATACATTCCTTAATATCAGTGTTAATTTTATAAGTAAGATGGCTGAAACTGAGCTTTGACTGTGTGCAAAAAATTAAAAACTTGGTCAGGTTATCACCATCATTCTTTAGCTATGAGTTTTCCAAGAAAAAACATAAGTGCAGGAGCTTCAATTTGCTCCTAGTGATCATATTAAATTGCAAATACCAACACAAAGGGAAAAAAAGCGGACAAAAGTTCCTCTGTAAAATTAATATAGGTCTAAAGAACTGTAAATATCAGTCTCAACATATGCACTACCGAGTATAGGTAAGGTTATTTCCCTTATCACCGTTTGTTCTATGCAGCTATGTGGAGATTATTAATATTAAAGAAACCCATTCTGTCCTCCAAAACCACAAGTTCAAGGAAATATTTTCTCACGCTAATTTTAAAATACTGAATCTGTCTGTACTACCTTCTTTAGGATTTTTCAAGCTCATAATCTTTTTACTATGATTTTTACTACTTCTGATTCATTTGGGATTTTTTTATCTTTTTCGTATGCAGTATTCAGTACACCAAAAATATCTGTCCTCTTTCCCCTGCCAATACAAGCATTGCAGTGTGATCATCTTCTTCCACCTCCCTATTTTTCTCTAGGAGAAAGAGGGGAATCCACAGAATAACAGATATTTCAAAGTAACCACTTATTTTCTGTCAGACAAAATACAGTCATATCCCTGAAAACAAACATAACCTCACCTTATACCAGAGAAAGCAAGGCAGCAAAAAATGAGTATAAAACATACCACAATCATTCAATAAAAAGAGCTGTAAGATTAAAGGAGTCATGAATTAGCATGATCTCAAGAGATCACACTTGTTATATCTGACATGTTTTGACACATATGGAAAAGGGTAAATGAGTTTTAAAGCTGAAGAAGAAAGGAACATTTTACAGAGCTGTTGCCTAATTAGGGCTGTATTCTTCGGGCTGCTCTGCAGATCCCTGCAGCCCCTGCAACCTCACCAGTGAGAGGAGTCATGGCTGGGGTGCACCCTGCACAAGATGTGAGGCAGCCTCCAGCACCAGCCTTGTTTGGTGATCGCCGAAGCAGAAGATGAGGGCACCCGCAAAAGCCAAGGCAGCACAGGTAGGTGTGAGGGTACAAGGATGGGGCCACACTAGAGGTGGATGTGTCGCAAGTGGTCAGGAAGTCCTTTTCTCAAAATGCGATGCAAATTCATCCTCTGTACTCCCCTTTGTTGGTTAGTATGTCAGCTGTTCATTTTTTCTTGCTTTGATACAGTAAAAAGTATGACCATCTGGGAAAAAGCAACATACACCTTTTTTAACAGCTGAGTGCAGGAAATTTAGTTTACATCCAAGACTTTGGAAAAAGGGGGTGTAGTAAGGAGCAAGCTCACATCTCACACACTAGCACTCATTCTTCTGTTGCCCTGCATCTCATACATGTGGCAGAAAAAGACCTACTACCTGAATTTCAGACAGAGACAAAAATAGCTTTCTTCTTCTTCAGTCCTTGTTTCTGTCTTGAGACCCAAATTGTTTTCTGCAGAGGCTTTTATTCCTATCTCAAGAGGATTTAGGCTGAACAGGAATTCCTCCAATTTTCAAAATGATTGCTAACTGTTACTCAAACATTACAGGTCACAAGCCCAAGAAAGAGAGAATATTTTGGCAAAATCATATTCTCTGCTCTAATTTTCTAGTTAGTCAGTGTGCTTGTCACCTTCCCTCCTTCTTTTTAAGATAGTGCACTTTGTATTTTCACCAATTGTTTGGGAGAAGGTCATTGACCCTTTACTACAGTCTTCTTTCTGCTCACACGGAATCCTGCCCATGGGGATAAAAAAAAGTACTGTAACACTTATGGTAAGGGCCTTCTCTGTGGATGACTAAAATGATGAACCAGGTCAGTTTTGCACTCACTGCTAATCTGACTACTCAGTTTTCAGATTAGGTGTCAGTTTATCATTCACACTTATCCATAGTATAAGGTTAGGAGGCCTGACATGAGGGGTTTGGGGATGATTTTGTGTATGAACTTGCCTTTTTGATATGTTCCTTGACATTTCCAAGTCTAGAGACCCCCTTTGCATACATCTTAGCTGATGCTGCCTAGAAAGGTAAGTTTACAATGTAGTCCCTTCTGCTGGTGTTATTTATGTAAAACTGCATCCCATTTCAGTGCCTGCTAGGTGTTGCCTCTCTGTGTTATGGTTTGCAGCATTTTATACATGGATGGGAAAGGTTTATCGCACAGGGGGA
>NW_010204895.1:37747-63200 GCF_000695765.1 Mesitornis unicolor | reverse complement strand
GGCGGGCCGGGTCCCTCTGGTATGCTCTGTCATACGGGGGAGCGTTAGCCACCCCGCCCCTCGGCTGCCCTTGTGTCCCCGCACCACGCGTGTGAGAGAGTCCACGGGAGCCTTGCGTGGGTTCGTGTTCTGAGCCTGTTACCGCTACCCGGGAGCGGCGCGTTGAGCTTAATGTTGTCATGTTTGACTTTGTCTAACCCAAACCCTGTTGGTTTTACTTATTTATTTGTTTCAGTTCCTCTGTATGCTGAAAAAACCTTTCCTTTCTGAGAGAATGGCGGTTTATTAAAGTCGAGGGCTAGTTTCAGCTTCATCATCAACTTTCAGGTCAGTTTAGTGTCATATTTGTCGGGAGTCAGAGTAAGTTTAACCTCAGAAACCTAAGTTTTCTAGCTTCTCACAACAGACACTAGCCAACTTTTTGAGGTCTTATCACCAGGTTTAATATCCTGCATTTTGCACAAAATTCCTCAAATCTTAATTGTAGAAGCTACTTTTAGTAGGAGTGCAAGATGAAAATTTGACGCTCCTTATTTTTGTTGAGGGAAGATGAGTAATGTTTGTGGGTGTGCCATGGTTCAGCTCAATATAAGGGTAACCAAACTAATTTTTGCTGATGTTGAGAAATATAGCACTAGGGAGGAAGTTATTAAATAAGTTCTTCTAAGGCTAGGAGAAAATCTCTTGGATTTGTTGGTGCTGAGGAGCATGAATTCTGCCGTACAGCTATGTTGCATGATACACATGGGCCAGGAAACAAATGTAATTTTTTATTTTGAGCAGTGGTTGATTTGCATGTCTAAGTTTCATTTCTCAGCGTATGTGGATAGTGTGTTTTGTCCATAATCATTACAGAATTTTGAGCATGCTTTTTTTTTTCTTCTTTTTTTTTTTTTAAATGAAAATGTATGGACACGTGATGAAATCATGCATTTGTGTTTGTCTTTCCCGAGTAGCACAAGGGAGAAAAATTGCAATTTCTGAAACGGTGAGTCCATTTGTTTTAAAAAAAACACTAACCAACAACCATCTAAGTTATAAAAATACAAGATGTCCACTGTTCTCATCACTAAAAAAGAAATAGCCTTCCAATAAAGGGGGGCAATAAAATAGCAAGTTCTTTAATTAATTTCCCAGGAGGGAGACTTTTTCCAGAGTCTCATGTGATCATCCTGCAGAGTCAGAAACACTGATGTCCAAATGTGTTGATAACAACATTTCTTTCTGGCAAGTATAATAGAAATAATTACTCCTCTAACTTCTGGTGGGACAGAAGAGAGGGTAATGAAGTGAGGATTTCCCACTAAGCTCAGAAGGCTAGTCTGTGGTTACACCTCATCTGTAGATGTAAACTGTACGTGCCATAAATAGATGTATATGTTGTGGTGGCGATAGTTGATACAGGAAGCTAAGTGACTTTGAAAAGGCTCAACACGTTGGGCTGCTGAGAGTCCAGGAGTGTTTAGATTGCAAAAACAGTGACAGATCTCAGTTTAAAGTAAGGCTCATCAGCCTTCTCCCAGGTTCAGATATCCTCCCAGCTGTGTTTCTGCAAAAATACGTCCTGATCCAACTAGGAAGTTTAATATGAGTAGATGATTATGGCAATTATCCTTTGTTTCCCTTGTGGGAAAGTGCTGATGTAGGGAATGTCTTTTGCACCCAACTAATTTACAGCAGAGCCAACGACATCAAAATGAAACTGAAAGTTCTGCTAGTATCTCTTAGAAATGCGGATTGCTGTCTATAATTTCATTTTTCATTCCCAAAGAAGAAAAGGAAGGGAGTGAAGGAAGGTCACAGGTCAGGAGGCTGACAAGGTCTATAGTGGTAATATGTCTGACCGCTGTAAGAGAAAGGCTTAGATGTACCATGAGCAGAAATGTTGCTGTCCAGGAGCCGGTGCTGTGGAAAACTTGGGGAGGGTTTCAGAGGACCTAACATTTGGGCTTCGGGTCCCATAGGAATAAATACTTAAACTCACCTTGTAGATCCAGCCTGTTAGAGGTTTGACTACTTTTGAGTATAGTCAGTTACATTTTTATCTATCATTGCAACTGGAAAGTTGTTAAGAGAACCAACAGATGCACCTTCATCTTTGTTAACACTCTTTGCCCTTCTTCCTCTGTTCAGTTTCTTAGTAGTGCTCTTTCCCAATTTGCAGGTGTTCACAGGGGCAATGAATTTTCCCAGAAAAAAAGTTAGTTAAACTTACAAATAATTATACGTATGTTAATGTGTGTTTATGCTTTACTACATTACTTTGCATCATTCTGATTGCTTATGTAACTAGAAGTTTAAAGGTTACAAGATAGTGAGCATTATTGCATCACATGCTATTTCTTGAGACAAGATTGCTATCTTAAGTTTGCAAGAAGGTCCGTGAGATTTTAAAGCAGGTGAAAGTATTACTGATTGGTAGCAAAGGTCAGCAGTGGAGAATGGAGCCCACATTTTGGATTTCAGTTCTTTGAGATAGGGAGGTCAGAGCTAGTTACTGAAATCTTAATTTTTCTCAGGAACTCAAGTGCTGTACTAACCATACAAATTAATTATCTCATTTGTCTCTCCAGCCATAAAGCAGAAATAATAGTATTTTTTCACTCCATACTAATGTGTGGCTAGCTAACACAGTTTGTATACTTTTTGAGAAGGAATATAATACCATCCCGTAGACAAAAATGAAACTCCCTAGGTCTTCCCTTATTGTGTCTATTCTGTTGTGTTTGTCTTTGATAGTATTAATAGGAAGATCTTTTACTTTCAAAACCATGTGGAAAGATTTAATGTTAAAATGAATATCATAGCAAGGTTGGGTGTTGATTTGGAATACTGGCTACTCTCAGTTGATTAATAAAGTACACTCAAAACCAGAATCAAAAGCAGTAATGAATACAGGATATGTTAAAATTCAGTCACAAACAGAAATTGATACTGATTTGACTATTTGTAGTTGCTTTAGGACAAATGAAGAGAAAATGGGAAGAAAGAGTGAAGAAAGTGGAAGAACTAGCATCTTACTATGAAAGAAACCCTCTTCCTCCAGTTTATAGACCAAAACTGTCCCAACCCTTTCTGCCATCCTCTGTTTGGAAAATATTTTGTCGGCAGGGTGAAGCTTTCACTTATGTAAAAACGTGCAAAGAGGTAAATTATTTATTAAGTGAATGTTTCTGCTCATTAGGTACTTCCAAGGTTCTTCAAAACTTCACTTAAAAGCTTGTTTGACAAGATTGCAAGATCCTTTTTATTCTTCTTTTTCACCTTCTTCCCAATCATGAAACAGCAAGTTGGGTTTTTTGTCTTTATAGAAGATCATGCTACACTGGAGGTAGCTCTAAGAAATAGTAGTTCTAACTTACAAACTGATAAGTGATGCTAATCTGTAGCAGTAAAAGTGCATTTTGGTAACACTGTAGTGATAGATTTCTTCCTTCTGAAGATAAGCTGTCAGGGTTGGCAGGAGAGTGGGGAGGTAGAATTAAGTAGGAAGAAAGAGGAGGAAAAATAGATAAACAGGAGACTGAGACAAAATAAAAACAATACAGTTCTCCAATGACATCAGAGTAGCAAGCTCAGATGATAAGAAGTGATGAGCTGAATAAATGTTAGGCAAAATGTATTCTCTTTTTTCAGTTTAATACTTTTCAAATTGATTGATGCTTTTAGAAAAAGTACCAGTTTTTTTTCCGTGCTGTTTCAGGTGTTTAAGTAATCCTGACAGTCTGTTTTCCAAAATGAACTTCAGCTGGCTTGGCAGTGGTGGGTTTTTTGTGTTTTCAGACTTCCATTTTTGGATTTAGAGTCTAAAGGATGTTTGCTATAAAGCCATATGCTGCCATCATGTCCATAAGGCTGTTCCTTTCAGGACATTGTTCCTCCTCCCATTAGATGCACTTGCCTCTGACCAGTAGACTTTACAGAAAAAACAGAGTTTAAATTATTGCACAGCAAAGAAAAATTTCACATTTTTACTGATTAAATCAGAATTATGTTCTCAGTTAAAAACATATGCTACTTAGTTTCTAAAAGATAAGTGATCTACTTTCAGTTTTCTAGTATTTGCTAGCCTTTGACCAAAGAAATTAGTGTCAAATAGGAACTTTTGAAGACTTTAACTGGTTCTTTGAATGAAAAAAACTTTAATGTTCTTATTTTAAAAGGATGTTCATGTGTTTGCCTTGGAAAAGAACACACAAAGTGGACAGAGGTTTTACCTTGTGACAACATATAAAGAGCTTTGGTTTTATTACACGTGAGTATTTGAAAAGGTACCCTGTATGTTACCATAAGATACTGGTATACTGGGTACGCTATTACCTAGTAATAGCTTTTACTGGACAGCTGTCCCCAGAAGCCATCTGCTGCTCTGATGAGCATGGAGCTGTAATGGGTTGCCTGAGATTTGATCTTGGCCACAGGGAAAATCTGCATAAGGACAAACCAATTTATTCTATAGTGGGTTTCAATTTTCTTTTGAGTTGTGGACTGATGTTATTTCTTGGGAATTAAGGACCCCATCTACTGAATTTAAATCTAATAGCATTAGATTTGCTTTTGCTGTCAGCTTTCCTCAGAGGATCATAGCAACACATGACACGAACATATTTCTATGATTAGTCATATCAATTTAAATGGGCATTAATATAAATGTCCCATTACCAATTTGTGGTTTTGTATTAGCATGAAGTAGTTTCAAGTACTGAGAATTTCATCATGCACTGAACTTTTTTCCCCAATTTTTTAGTTTTACAATAAAACATTTTGTTATGAAATAAAGAAATCTAAGAGTCAACTTTTATAGGAAAAGTAAGCTGGATTTTTTTCTGAGTTTGAAAATTAGATTAATTTTTAATTTAGTTGGAAAAACTCTATGTAATCTCATTTTTAGTGCTTAAGACATATAAGTGACAACTTATTAAGTGTTTTACTCTAGTTTTCATAATTCCTTAAATTCTCAACAGGGTTTCTGTTGACAGTATGTATTGTAAGACTTGGAGGGATGAGTAACTTAAATTTTAGGCCAGACAAATATTTTTGTTGATATTTTTTGCTGAAGTTAGTTACAGATTTTTCAAAGCATTATGGGGCTGCTACTATTTGTTTAATATGGGTAGTTGATTGAAATAATAGAAGAATATTTAGGACTTGTGGGATCTTTGTTTGCAACTGATAAGTATGTATAATGATTGTCATGAGAGGTTGTGATTTGTTTTTATTTTTCCTTAGTAAAGGTTATAAAACAAGTCTTATGCATTGTTATGAAGTAATTCCTGAAAAAGATGCTTGCAAACTTTATTTTGATTTGGAGTTCTACAGACCAGCAAATCCCGATGCAGATGGCAAGAGTATGGTTGCAAAGTTAATTGAGGTAAACTGGAGCAATTTCAAATTGTAGATTTAATACAAATTTGTTGTTGCAGTAACATGAAAAAGAATTGTAGACCTACTGGTTATTTTTAATGAAGTAAAAACTACTGTTTTAATTAAAGCAAATGTTCTCCTCTTTAAGTGAAATGAAAAAATAGAGAACGATGGCTATTGGAATGCTTGTATTCACTGTAGGCAATGATACGATAAATTAGTTTTTGCAGATTATTTTATGTGCTCTGCCACTTTGAAGCTGCAAAACTGAATGGGTGTTTAGGTATACTTCAGCGTAGCATCAACAAAAGTTCCATTCAGATATTCCTCAGTTCATTTCCTTTGCCAGCTGCTGTAGTCATATATCAAGGCTTGGATAAATCCCTCCTGATTTTAGCTGTCTTCAGATGACAGTTCTTTATAGTTGAGTTAAATTATGATGTAGAGAACATCAGGTGACTTCACTTACCAATTCAGTACCTAAAGTTAAATGTCTTTGCTAATTATCAATTTTATTAAATAGTGCAAATTTCCATTTTATTGCAATTTCGATTGAAAAATTATCTCCACTGCAAATTCAGTATGACAGAAGTGGAAAATAAAGCACGTTTTTAGAAAGATGTCTTCTGTTCCAATAAAATATCTTTTTTTGACTTCTGATGCTTACATGTCCCTAGCTAAAAAGGAAAGAAAGAAAAAGATGATTGAGGTCATTCCTTCATAAAGAACCCTTCATTGATACAAAATCTGGAGAGGTTTACTCCATTGAGGATCAATTCTGAAATCTAAAGGTTCCTCAAGTTAAGAAGATAACTTTGAATTCACTGGGTGGGGCATCTAAAGGCTAAAATCCTACACTTCCAGACCCTTAGGTTCTGAATCCCAGTCCTAAACATGAGTAATCACAAGATTAACTCATTGAAGATTTTTAGAGCTATTTTGGAGCCAGACATACTATGTTTTCTGCTTAGTATCCGTTGGGTCATACCAATGAATTAGCTAAATCATACCAATGAGTTAGCATACCAGCCCTTTATATCATGATAGCCTCTATTTTCCATTCTGGGTAAACATGCAGTACAAACATTATCACTGAGGGTGTGAACTGCTTTGTGGCTGGAAAAAAATCCAGAAGATAAAGCCACTAAATTAGACTTTGACCCGAAAAACTGAAAATCTGCTCAGTTTATCACTGTTACTGCATTCAGTGACTTGCGTATTTCAGAAAATACAGTCTATGTCAAATTTCGTTAAAATTTGCTGTTATTAGTTATATAGATATCACTTTTTTAAATGCTAGAGAAAATAGCCTAATTAATGTTTATAATTTCAGCTTGTCAGCCAAAAATTAAAAGAACTTTATGATGTAAATTGTTCGACCAAAGATGTATTGAATTTAGATTCCAGTACTGATGAAAAATTTAGTCGACACTTAATATTTCTACCCGAAAACACAGTATTTAAGGATAATACTCATGTTGGTAAGTGTGTTCTTTTCTCTTACACCTGGAAATGAAATGTGAGGGTGTGGCTTTGTACAAATGCCATCTCACATTTGGATATTGATTTTTATGGAATTATATGTGGAAATAAATGTGTATTCCCAGCAGAAATGACTACCCATTTCTATTTCATTAAGCCTCATTATTTCTCAACTAATCTTCTAGTTCTTTTTTCTAAAATTACCGTTTGTGTTTGGAAAAATGTAACTTTTTTATGCCTGGTTGTTTTAGTTAAGAAACTACTGTTAAGACTGGATTTTGGCTTGAAAATCGTTTTATGGTATGACTATGATTCCTTAGTTTTCAGGTTAGTGACAGTCTTAAAAATTGAAGCTAACATTATTGTCTCTTAATACCATTGTTTTGTGCTCAGCACAGGGTCAGAAGGGCAGGACAAAGGTGGTTTCAAGCCACTTGTGCATAACATGATTAAGAGAAAGCGAAAGCAATTTTAGTTGATATAAGTTAGGTTTTCATGGGATATGGCAACTTCAATACAAAGAATTGCCAATTCAGGGTTATCTTGACTGCATTTTAAAAATAAGTATAATAATACCTCCTCACTTCACAGAAGTATTTTGAACATATTTTTAAAATACTGTTTATTAAGTACTGAGGAGCTAGTGGTGAGCATTAAGAAAAGTTAATGTTGAAATACGTAATTTCTTCTTCTTGTATATATATTCTGTATGGTGTGCAGTAAAGCAGGCTTATACACTGAGAGCACAATAGAATATCAGCTGAGTTTTGTCTGAGTGAAGCAGGAACTGATGGAAAACAGCTTGCCCAGTGGTGGAATTAAAATCTGTATCAACCTACAAATGCAGAAGTTTGGGTTATTTGCACCTGCATTATTGCACCTGCAGCCTTGGTTTTGTCATTTCCTATTATTTGAGTATTTGATTTTGTAACTTTCTTTCTTTATTGTGTTTGTTTCAAACAAGCAAATAGGGTGAGGGAGAGGAAGCAGAAATGCTATTAGATGGTACCATATTAATAACGTCATGGGTTATTAGAAGGGATAAAATTTAGATTTGTGACATTTAGCTCTGCCACGTGTTCAGGAGGAACTGTGGCAACAGCAGCAGAATTACATGTACTGGAGAGAAGGAAATTATGTGCTTCGTTTCTGGGTTTGCACTGGCAGTTGAACAGGAGGAGCCGAGGGTGTTGGGTTTGTAATTTTGGTCCCAATCAGGTTCCTGCTGTTATTCTACTGGCTGCTTGGTCACGATCTGTCTGTCTTCATTCCCAGTCTTCCTTTCTTACCCTTACCTCTTTTTCTGGCTCTACACCTTCACTCATTCCAGTCTTGAGTAGAGCTTATACTGCATTTCTTGTGTTTTTGAAGTAGCTTCTTACTGTCCGCTGTGTATGCCCTAGCAGGGGGTTGTAGAGAGTGCAGGGAAGATGAGCATCACTTCTGGCCAAAATTCAGATCCTTATCTCAACAGAAAGAGGCCATAGGATTTCTCAGAACCTCTTCTTTTTCAGCTTATTTTAACATTTAAAAAAACATGTTTCTCATGTTGTAGGAGCAGTGGAATCTGTGTCCCTAAACCTTTTTGAGGAGTAGATGGCATGGCACGCTAAGCAGATTGCCAAAGTTACAAGCAAATGTTTATAACATTGGCTGCCAGCCCCAAGCATGACACAGAGGAGTTATCCCTTACGTGACAGTGTGAAAACAGCTACAAACCTCAAAGATTTAAACAGCACTACTGCAATTTTTAGTTCAAAATTATGATCTTTAACTCCTCTGCCACTTTAAAACTCTTAAGTAACACATGGATGATAAGTAATTTGGTATGATAGCAATTTTGGCCTGTGATCTTGATAACTAAATTAGATTAGTCAGTTCTTTCAGTAGAAGCTTGAACTGTTCATTCTAGTCCATTAGTTAAGTGTTCTGCTGATATGAATTTGACATGTTTACGGTCAAACTTAAAATGTATTTAGAGATTGTGTATTCACAGTCTTCCTTTGCCTTTTCAACAAGATGTTGAAGTTGCATTAAAAATTGATTTTTTTTAAAGAATTGAGATGTGGATGAATAAGTTCACGTACGTTACCAATAATATTACACTCTAGACTTTTTACTAATGTACATGAGTAACCAGCCTGACAAACCTGGCTTAAAGCTTTGTACTTTGTGCAAAATACTCTGCTGTAATAAAGAACTAAAAATGCAGCTAACTTCATAAAGTAATTTCACATAATTTATATGAAAAATGTGTCTATATATCTACGTATATCTCCCTTGAGCTGACAGAAAGATTTTGTCTAATATTAAACTTAAAAGGGTTAATATATTTTCCAGACACAGTCTAGTGTTGTCTTTTTTAAAAATTCATCTTTGTGGAATTTTGTCTAGTAAAAATTACTTTGAGTTAGTGGTATTTATGTGGGGTAGACTAGAATATGAACTGTCACATCTTGGATGATACTGTTCCATAAGCATTTTAGGTCAGGATGCATGCACAAAGTACATGGGCTTAAAATTAAATATGACTTTGAAACAATTAGTATGCAATATGTGGAATTAGTTACTGGTCAGAATTAAAATACAGGGACTGAGTTCATAGCTCATGTAAGAAAGATCATGGGAGATCACATAGGTCCACAGTAAAGCTGTGGAGCGCAATGAATTTACATCGATCTGCGGAGCTGACAAATCTTAAATATAAAAATACAAAATACAGTCAAGGATCAAAAGTGTGAAATACAGGATTTGTTTCCCACATCTGACCAGTTAGAAGAAAAGGGAGAGTGAAAACAAAGGGGAGGTGTGTGTGAATGATGAAGAACTCCCAATATAATCTTGCACTGACAAAAACCTTGCTATTCTGACCCCAGAGTGATTGTTAATTACACACACAAAAAAAGGAAGTGGTCAACCAGGACTTTTAAAGATACTTTAACTTTTATTGAAATAAATGTCAGTTCTGAGACAGATACATTTTCTCCGCGAACTGAAGATTGGAGTAACTGTTATAAACCCAAGAAATTCTGTGTGCAGTGGTACAGGTGTGACAGGTGGGTGAAATTCTCTTGAAAGATACAGAAGATATTTATTTCATTTTTTAACTTTTACCTGGGGCTTTGAGTTTCATTTGGGAATTTGTAGTGACAACCTATGCAAGTCTGTTACGTTCCATTGTCTTAGTTTCTGAAGAGGTGACTGCCAAGCCAACTCGCATCTCGGTTTCTCTCTTAGTAGTGAAATCACAGAGGGGAAGACTGTGATATATGTGGTAATATACACACAATTGCTAATTTTCTGGTGTTTAGAAAAAAAAATAATTAGTAAAAATTCTTGCCAAGCATGGATTTCTTATTTACTAGCCAGAACCATTCTGTGCACTGGGCTGATCCAAAAGATTTTTTTTCTTTAAATTCAGGAGGTGAACCCTTTCCCTGCCAAACTCCAACCACTTCCATCTTCGTGGTTTTGAAAAGTGTTTGCACAGGAACAGTCGAGATCTTTATTAACTCGTAAATTATGTTCTCTGTTTTTGTTCTTTTGTTTGTTTGTTTGAAGGTAACTTTGTGAGAACCGTTTTGCAACCTGCCATAAGGTTAATGGAGAGGAAAGCCGCTGCTGTGTTTCCAGAAGAGGGAGCAGGATGCATTTCCCAGTGTCCCGTAGAAGCAGTTGGGTCAGATGGTTCCCTTACAAACCCCACAGCCAACAAAGGTGCTCCCAAAGGCTGGGCAGCCACTGCTCACAAAACCGAGGATATGGAAACATCTCACCAGGGAGAACATCTGGAATATTCCTTTCTAATAGTAAATGATAAAGAAGGAGACAAGCAACTTTTTGTGGATCTAGGTAAATATAAGAAGTGCCTTTAAACTTCTCTGGGATGCAACAAGGTTAAGAAATGAGATGTTCCTGAATCTTCGATTATGGACACTAACAACAGTGTTCTTATTGGTGTCCCTATGGTCGGAACTTAAACCAAATACATTACATGCTGAAACTGTTATTATAAATGCTGTATTTTAAAGGAGCCTTAGGTTCTTGGTCCATGGAACTTCTTACATTACAACATTAACTTGTTTTGTTCTGAAGTTTGAAGAAACTCTTACCACGTAAGAGCCCCTCATTAATTTTGTTCCTAAGGACTTGGTGCTTCTATTTGGATTAAAAGAGGATAGTATATATTGCATTTTTGTCATTTCAGTTTAATTAGAAGTTGCTTAATTATGGAACAAGGCTTACAGATGTGGCCTTATGTATTGTTCTGCATGTATGTCTTGAGTCTTCTCCCTCTGTTTGGAATGGCAGTTGTTAGGTTTTAAGGACAGAATAACACAAATTTTGGGTTGGGCACTTCATGCCCCAGTTGTGCTTAGCCTATTCATGGTATTAAAATGTTTAAAATCTCCAGGAGCACACCACCCATATTCAAACTGAAGTTTGAACGTTCTACCCTCCTCCACCCCTATATCTGGTTTCTCTGCTTTTTTTTTTTCAGAGAAAAGGAAATGAAAGTAGCTTAGCACGCTTGTGTACAGCAGTGTTTATGTACTTGAGGACTGTTTATCATGTTTTTTCTCAGACTTCTCTAAAGAACCCCCAGCTCCTTCAAATTCTCATGGAATTCAGGATCTCTTATTGCTGGCCTCCCCATGTTGGATTTGTTGAAACATAATCCCAAATTTGGCCATCTATTAGGTTTCTCTATTACTGATTCAGAAGTATTGCTTTGCACCTACTGTTCAAAATTCCTTCAAGCATATTCATGAATGGAAATTGAAGAAATACTTATTGCTTACCTTTTAAGACTCTGATGTTGGTCCTGCAAAATTAACCATCCTCAATATGTGTTACACACAGTACCTCAAAACGGGAAGGCTAAAATCAAAATAGCTGGAATTCTGAGTTGCATCATGAGGCTGCAGTGACACAAATGGATGTGACGTTCTTGTTGTATGAGATCTTTTAATTACTTTGTCTTCATGAAAATAAAATGCAACCCACAAGTAATGCATCCACCTCCTCAATACATTCTTAGGTTAGGCAATGTTTACGATACCTGTTCATTCTTTGTTGTTTGTTTTTGAGATTGGAATTAAATTTTCCTGATACGTGCTTCCCAGTGTACCACACACAAGTGGTGTCAGGTATGCAAAGCCTGGGAATTTTGATGAATATGAAGTACTTGCTGGTTAAAATAACTGTAGCTTTTATGCTCAGCTGTATTTCACAAAGTTAATGTGAAAGCACCATCTTTATATATTGAAAGGAACTTCTAGCAGCATTAATGTCAAAAGGATTCAAATGCCTGCATAGAGATGTTGAGTGCTTGTCTCAATTCTTTGATAAGATAAAAACGTACGTGTGTGCCTCGTCTTGCTTTGTTGCATTTCTTCTATGGGAGCTGAGCTGAAGTCAGTCAGAGGTTTTGTCCGTTCCTTAGACCCTTAGCTGAGACTAAGGAAAATTGTTTCATTTACAGGTACTAAGTATCATAAATCCTAGCCAGCATTGTTATCTTAAGAAATATTTGTTTTCCTGTAGGAGTTTATACAAAGAACAGAAATTTCCGGATGTATAAATCATCAAAAGCAGGAAAAAATGTGATTCTGAAGATAGCAGAGGATAATAAGTTTATCCCTAACCATGAAAATAATGTTTCCTTGGAAGAAGCATATTTTCTTTCCTCTTTGATCTGCAACATCAGGTAATTGTTTAATTCTGGTGGAACTGAAAATATTTTAAAAAACATTATTTTAGTGATTTGTGTCCTGCAGCAGTTATGAATAGCTACTGTCAATAGGTAGTTATTCCATCAACGTTCTTACAGTGTAATTTAGGATTTTCTGGTAAAATTCCTTGTTTTTGAAGAAAAAATTTCTTGGAACACTTATTTTCAACCTACCTTCAAATGTTAAAAGAACACAGAAGATGTGGTACAGCTTCTGAGTTGTGCCTCATTTCTCTATACACGCTCAAAATGCCAAAATGTAACCATTGTCAACTTTGGTTCTGTATAGTTCTGAAAGGAAATATTACACATTTCCAGTCAATTAAATACCAAGAGTCTAAATATTTTCCAAAGTGTGATTAAAAAATAAAAAGGATTTTTGTACATATTTACTTGAATACCAGATTTCCCTTTGGTACAGATGCCTCCTTAGGCTGGACAATGATACACAGAATAATCAAGTTTTCTGTATCTAATCTAAACCTCTGATATATCTTGCCCTGCACCGACTGTATCTTAAGATGTTCCTAGTCATTGCTGCAGCAGAAAGAAGTTTGAAATAGTACATCTCTCTGTATCATAATGTATTTTTATTAAAAACATGTATTTGTTGCGACTTCAGTTTTTCTATCCTGTCATGTTCATGATTCTGAACTGATGCCATTAGCCCTGTAGCATAAATTGTGTGGTATATTCAGAGCACAGGTATTAGCTGTCAGAAATATGGATGAGAAATTGTGCTGTGTGATCATCTGGCTTCCAGCTAGTAATACGGCAAGGAAAAGTAGCTCATTGTAGAGAGAGAAGAAAAAATAAATTGCAAGCTTCCAAAGGGTATATATGCACAAACATTACCGTTAGAACAAATAGTCTTGTAAGAGCAGTACAGCAGTGCAGTAGGCCAGCAGTCTTTAAATGGCTGGATCCTGGGATTTTTACCAGAAACTGAATTTTGTTGTTCTGAAGGAGGAAACCTTGCCCTCTGCTGGTACAAGTCAGAGGAAGCTCTCAAAATGAGAAGAAAAATTACTATAGAGATGGTGAAATGTAGCATACAGCATCACGGGATGGCTGAGGCTGTCTGGGACCTCTGGAGTTTGTCTGGTCTGACCTCACCTCTCCAGCAGGGCCCCCTGGAGCAGGTGGCCCAGGACTCTGTTCTCTTATGCCATGCTATGTTATGCTGTAAGAATCACACATTTTCCTTTGTGTTCTCTTCAGAGCAAGGGATGACACAAAAGTTCTGTCATCTAGCTTGTCAGAGGAGGAGAGAAAAATGTCTGCTTTCTTAAACAGTAAAGCTACCAGGAGCAGTAGAGGTACCTCAACCCTTTTCTTCTGTTTAGAAAAAAAGAAAAGAAAGTACTCTTCCAGTAGATGCTCTGTGACTTACTCACCTGGTAACCTCTAGGAGAGCTTTTCTTCAGCTAAATTTCTGCAGGAGGCAGAGCGTGGCTGTACTGAAGGATGCTCTGCAGCACTTGAATGCAATTTACTTTCCTTTCCTGCTTTCACAGCTGCCATGCTTTGTCCCAGTTCCCTCTGTACCTTGTTTTGGGGTGTGGGGTGTGTGAGTTAAAGGATCTACAGGAAATAAACACTGGATTTATCCTGGGTTTTATTTAAAGATTTAGTGTGATCTGTGTACATTTTCTGTCTGTGGTCTGTATAATGTGGAACAACTACATAAGACAATGACAAAACCAGTAACGGGATGTACCTGTGGTCTTGGTTTTAACAGATTCCATGGAAGGTTATCAGGAGTCACCATATCCAGAAATTGATTATTTTGTTCGTTCTTTGGTTAATAAAGATGGGGTGCAAGGAGGTAAAGACCACTTTACTATTTATAAATGAGTATTCTGCAGCAGTAATTTTTTTAAGAATTTATTTTTTAATATTTTTTTTTTTCCTGCAGGGATACGACGATGGAATTACTTCTCTCTGGATGAAATACTTGTGTATGATATTTCTGGTTACCGTTGGTGTGAAAATATTGGAAGAGCTCACAAAAGTAACAACATAATGTATGTTCTTTAACTATTCACTATGAACCAGCTTTATTCATTTTCCTGCTCAACTGTTACTCTATAAAAATGCTGAAAAACTCTTATTAATAGAACCAGCATTATAATTTCTGTGGGGATACAATGCTTTTTTATTTTTTAAACACCTTTCCCCTGCCCCCAATATACTTTGTGATAACTGAACTTGCATTTCCAGTACCTCTGTGAAGTATTCTTCATGCTATTTAAAATATGTGCCTGAAGATGCTAACATACAAATCAGAGTATGTTAAATGTGTTAAGTGGTACTGTGCTTTGATGCTTCTTAGCTAGAGGCTGAACAATGAGAAATAAGGTGAAGAAAACAAACCACTTCTGAATTCATTTACAGTGCATCTTAAATTACATTCTTATGTTATTAAAATGACAAAGGTAACTCCTGCCACCACTTCAGTCAAGGTGAGTTTTGCTGGTGACTCTACAAGGACCTGGACTTCTCATAGTTTTAGCAGAATAAGCATTGAAAAGTGAAGGTTTTTTTAGATTACATTAGAATTGCAGTATATCATTAGTAGAAATATGTAAACTTAAAAATAATTCTACGTAACATTTAACTGAAAGATAAGGAATGTGTTTTTTTGAGAAATAGGTATAAGGAGATCCTCCACAGCTCCTGTGCTAGATGGGCTTGGTGCTTCTCAAGAAAGTTGCTTGAAGCTTGGTGTTTCTAAAGCACAGCTGAAAAGCCTGGGTTGTCAAATCAGTTACCAGGAAATAGTGATTTTTATCTGGCTTTTATAATTAAATGATCTGTTACAGCAGCAGTAGCAAGAAAATCTTAACTTACAGTTAGGTCCCATCTACTAATCTTACTTTAATGACTTTTTCTTCCAAGTTTAATGTAATGAAATAGAATAAATTTCACTTCTGAATGTTAGTCTTAAAAGAAGTGTTTTTAACTTCAGAAGCCTGAAATTTATTGAAGAAACTAAGACACTACAAGTATGTGATATGTCAGTATGAAAGCAATATCCATAGATGGGGATGAACAAAACCTGCTGAGTGTCAAAGAGTTTCCTGTTGTATGCATTTACTCCATTTATGTACTCTTACTAAGAACTAAACTATTTCATTTGTAGGATATTGGTAGATCTAAAGAAGGAAGTCTGGTATCAGAAGTGTCATGATCCCGTCTGCAGAGAAAAAAACTTCAAATCACAAAGTATGTATTCTGCAACTTCAAAGCAATTATACTTAATACTTTTTTTGGAATGTTTAATTAATGCCATGTATTTGATTTAGGTTTTCCATTACCACCTCAGATACGTCTCCCTTTTCTTTTCAGAGAGGTATGTTTTTGTCCTATTGCTATGTTAAAGTTCTTGTGAGTAAAGCTGTCTCTGGAAGCTCCTCACTAGTGCCATCCGTTGAGCTCCATGCAGTAGTTGCACTGGTGTCAAACAGCTCCCCAGAGCAGCTGTGCTGGGGTGGTAGCTCCATATTTTCATTTTTAATTCTCCAGCAGCAGATCTAGCATGAAAACTGCCAGCACAGATAAAGACAAGTTACTGGAGTGGCCTAACTTCATCTGGGACTAAAGATTTTCTTCTGGTTTGGTCTGATGAGCAGTTTCCTGTTCACATACCACAAGACCACTGCAGGTGCAGAATGGGAAAACTGCCCAAGTTAAGCTGTACTGTACATGTCTGACTTCAATGCTGGGCCAGCTAAAACAGAAGTGCTCCTGGAACACTTGAGTCAGTCACCCTCAAAGTTGAAGTTCACTTAACTCCATGTTAGTGTATTAAAGCAGTTATGTTTGCCCACATGGGTAGAACATGTAACAACGTGATACTGTACCTAGATTCTGAGCCCTGAACATAATAGGTTTTTTTCAATGAGTAGGCAAATAAGAGTTGGCCTCTTTGCAGCTTTTAAATTTGCACTTGATGCTTAAATTTCATACTGCAGAATGGCACATTAAGCTCTATTTAAGTAGTTCATAAATAGCTTTTAATATTATTTCAAAGAAAGTGTAATTTAAATGCATTTTTCAGATCCTGACAGTATCTATAAATAGACACTAAATTTAGTTTTTACTTTTTATTATTTTAAGAAGCTGTATACAACAGACTACTCGCAGTTTGCTAGAAAAACAGCAAATTTCTGTTCCTATTAAAACAGGCTTCTACAGGGTAACATGGCCATAAGTTAACCTGTTGGAAAATGTCTTGTTGGCCAGTTTTCTATAGTATCCATTTATGTGACAGTATGACAGCTGCAGATCTTTCAGATCAGAGCAGTTAAAAGGTACAAAGACCACTTTCATATGGAATAAACAGTATTCTCGTTTCTAAAAGGAAGAAGAGTATACACCAATAGATGAAAGGGGGAACACAGAAGAAAAAGTAAACGCACATTCTAATGTATCAGACTTATCAAGTTCAGTATCTCCTGAAAAAAGCTTGTCTCAGCAGTTCCTGTTGGCAGACAGTAAATGGGACAGCACAGGTGATGATGCCTTCTTCCTAGAAGCTACTGAGGATGCAGAACTAGCTGAAGCTGCAAACAATGGTCTGAATTACGCCATGGAAGAAATTCCTGATGAACTTCTTTTGGAAGCCGTAAGGAAACAGGACACTTGCAATAAAGGCAGCAGCTAACCACAGACTTGGCTGGCAAGCAGACTGCTAGCTACGGAGTTTGTGTATTGCAGGCCTTCCATGAAGGATACTGCCATAGAGTTCAAAAGTGCTCTGTCAGAGCTGCAACACCAAGAACTTGCTGACAAACAAGTATCCTCACAACAGGATGATCCTCAACAGGCAGGAGGAGATGATGAGTGCTGCTCAGAGTTTAGCACTTTTAAAACTCTCTGCTGTGTGGTTTCTGTTTTGTTAGCTGGATGTCCAAGTTTTACTAATAAGCCAAGTAAAAATCAATTTCTTCCAGAAATAGGAGGCAATTATTTATTTCAAATATAAATTAAATAAAAAATCTATCACTAGGTTCAACCAAAGTCTGTGTATATATTGCTTTCAAGATCACATTACTTTAACAGCCCAAGATTAAACCCCAACATTGTTAACAGAGCACAGAAAAGCTTTAACTGGAATTGCTATTTCATGAACTTCACTGACATTGAGTAAGTTATTACACAGACTGACAATAGAAAGACATATCCTCTCATTAAGTCACTGACTTGAAGCAAAATAGAGCAACAATGATTAAACAAGCTTTAAGCACTGTCCATTCTAATAATTGTTGCTAACAAATGTGAAAAATTGTATTAAAAAGCACTTAGTTTTGATAAATTCCCTGTCTGTGCAGCCAGAGCATCTTCCAGTCTCCTGTTGATTTTCTGAAAGTGTCTTTCTGCTTCTAGAATTCTCCGTGACTCCATCAGTAGAGCAGGGACGCTGGAAGTTCCATACTGTGAGGGAAATAAATTACAAGGCAACATTTTTAACTCCTGGGAAAATCACTTACACATCTATAGTTATTTTTGTTATTTCTGAATTGATACAGTGCAATTTTTAAAAGTAAAGAAGAGCCACCATTAGTCTTCTGAAATGGTAGGATTTCTTTACACACAGCAGGCGTATAGCTCTGTCTACAGAAAACAACACCATGACCTGAGCCATGGTCAAAGGGGAAGGAGTTGTAAGACTCCATGGAAAGTTAATCTGGTCATGAAATACCAGTGCTGTTCTCAGCATTAAATACCTTACAGAACAAACATGCAGGTACCAGAGCTTTCCCTGCCTTTGAACAATAACAAAGGAAATTGATAACTTGTTTCTCACTGTTAATGTTTCTTCAATTTCTATTAGAAAAATATTAGACCTGAGGATAACTGTTACTCTTCTATGTCCTTTGAATTCTTAGACAGAGACAGCAAGGTAGCAGAATCCTCTCTGAAATACTTTGGTTTCTAACATGAGACCAAAAAGTGAGTGCAATACTACAGTACAGATATGGCAGTGATTCTCAACTTGCTTCCACAAAGAATCAGCAAAATACTGCTATTCAATGCAGGTTAAACTTCAACAGAAATGCCCATCAGTCCAGGAAAGGAAAAGGGATGGGCTGATGAACAGTTCAGAAACACATGCAAAATGTGTACTTACTACCTCTTCTTCATTTGGGTTTTCTTCTCTGTAATCCAAACAGTTTTGCTGCAGCTCCTTTAAATCAGTAAGCAATTCAGTTGCCTTCCTCCAGGAAGATCTCCTTTCCTCTATCTCAGCATATTCTCTTTGTAGTTGTATCAGTTGTGGTTCAGCTCTGAAAAAGATCAAGGCTTTGATGACTATATGTGCATATTTATTTAATGAGTAACTATGAACATATTTCCTCTGAAGAAGACTTAAGGGAAAGGTTGGTCAGATACACAAAACACAAGTTAGTATAACACACTGTTTAATTAGAATAACCAGTGTATTATTTAAACAGGAGCACAGGTCCAAATCCACCAAAAAACCCAGTTTTTTTCCACATCTCCCTTTGGAGTCTGACAATACAACCACTCTCTCTTAGGCACGTCAGACTTTCAAGGGAAGTTTCTTAAGTACCCAGTGTTCTGCTTCTGCACATGCCTGCTTGCAGGCTGATGTTCTGTGCTTATGCTGAAGCATACTGAGGAGCTAGAAACCAGATCTGCCGCTGCCTACGTAAACTGGAGGGCTCAAGCCATTAAAAGAGCACTCAGAAAAGCTGAACAACAACATCCATTTTCATTTAATAGTGTTGCAGCAAAAAAGCTTTCTTAAAACGATCTAATGATTAAAAACAAAACAAAAAATATGACAGCTTTCAGTCTGTGAGGGGGTTCAAACCCATATTGAGGGATGCCTTGAATTATTTTGAGTGAAGTTTGTCCATCGTACTGCAAAGAAAATGAGACTCTCATGGCCATAAAGGGCTTTCAATCTACCTTTGTGGACCCAAGCCCATGGTTTCCTACAGAGTTAGCATGTGTGTTACGTGCAGCTTCAGTATAAAGCTTGTCACTATTAACCAGCTGGATCTGGTGAAGTGTAATGGTTCTTCCAAAGAACATAATTTCTGTGTTGTGTATTTAAGTGATACTTACAATTAACGCCAACTTAGAGAAGAATTTGTGGCCACATGAGATGGAAGCAAATCGTGTATCGACAGGCATCCCTGCCAAACTACAGAGGTTAAATAATACATTCTCCCACCTTAAAAACTAAAAAAACCCTCTGTATTGCCATTGTAAATTTATGATTTATCACCTTTGCAATTCCAATTGTAACATCAGTGTTTTTCTCATGGTCTGAAATGCCATCCCAGTACTCAGTTAGCTAGAAGAACTTGCAAGAATGACTGACTATCTAAGGCAACTGCAATATGGAAAGGAGACGTTATCCTGAGTTTTTGTAAAAAACAAAAAGCAATACAGGAGTTTCATCAAAATAAAATGAAAGAGCAAAAAAAAAATGCTTTAACTTCTCAGTTACAAAATACCAGACTCCTTAAGTTCTTCAAGCTATTGCTGTGCACCATTAGAAACGTACCCAATTAGCTCTTCTCTCACTTGCAACAGTCGCTGCATTTTCTTTTTCATGTTTTTTATTACCTGAAACAGAGTGAGGAAACAATTTCTGTAACTTCAAAGGCAAACAGCTCAAATGCTATTGGCTTTCTTTCTTTGAGGTTTTATGTTTCTGGGTGTGGAAGATTCCACAATACCAGACCTCAGAAACTGCCAGATTTCAGATTCATATTGTGAACATTTTAAAGAACTATAAAGTGTTAAGCACTCATCTCCATTCAAATTTCTCTTAAGGAAGGTTGCATTTACAAGCCTACAAAAGGAGTCTGTGACATTTTGAACTCAAAACATGATCAACTCTGGCAGGTTTTTGTGTGTTGCTGTTTGAAAAATGCAGGATAATATGTATGAATGTATGTTCAGTATGATTGCCACAACTAAGGATAAGCTTCCTTTAATACAACATCCAATTAAAAAAAACGACCTCTAGTTAAAAACTTAAATTTAGCAGCGACAGATCTGATTTTAAACAAATGTATAAGAGGCAAAATAAGGTTAACTCTGAGTGGCTGTGAATGCTAGGTGTGTACTGAAATTTTACATGCAGAGCAGCTTCCTGTAGCACCTCAGATTAAGAAGATTTCAGCACACTAATTGCTACCTCTCAGAACAAGCCTCCTGTTGACTTGTTAAAAGCTATTTTGTCATCAAAATGTTTGTGGAAGAGGTTAATCTGGGCAGAAAGCCTCTGGCAGACAGCACCTAACCTGCTCTAAAATCTCTCTGCTGTAGGGTAATCACCTCCCCTCCTGATGAAATCACGACAGTGTTTTTCTGCTCTTGCACTGGTTCCTCCTCCTGTCCATCTTCCCCTGTTGCATTTTCAGTCAGTTACTGCTCACTCTGGATGGATAGAGGTACTGCCTGCCTCTGAACAAAAATCTTGTGTATATTTAAGGAATGCAGCTCCCTTAGACTTCTCTCCTTTAAACTAAACAATCAAATTCTATCCTTACAGGTAACCATCTTTGCTGCACTCATAGATTTTATATTCAGCTATGTTTCTTGAAGGTTAGCTCTCAAAATGGGCTCTCTGGAGGCTTCACTAGTGCTCATTAAAGAGTATTTTACATGCATAGATATCTACACATCTTAATGTGTACTACTCCTTACACCAGTATAGAAGTGTATGTATGGAGTCTGCATTCCATCACATTTCCTCAGGTCTTTTCCAGAAAACTCTAGCCTCTATTTGTGCTACACTTTTCTGTGTATTTATTTATTTTAGTCAACTTCTTTGACATTTCAATGCCTACCTCAGTATGCTGCACAGTCTAGTGATAGCACATCTTTCAGATATGTACTTACCTTAGCGTTTTTTTTCTTAATATTCTTTAATTCCTGGACTTCCCGTATCTACAAAGGAAAAGAATTACCGCTTCACTATGGATCTTAATTTCATCTCTATCGTCCTAAAAACACAGTTGCAAGAACTACATAAAAAGTCATTTAAAAAAACCCACCACCACACTAGTTCAAAGGAAGATTACCAGTTCCTCAGGCCAGAGGAAGACTGTTCCACAAAATTAGTCATTTTGCACCAGTTAGTGTAAGTCATACTCCTTGTACCAGTTAGTGTAATGCTACCTACCTTAATTTTTCTACTTTATACAATATGTATAAATCTAGTAATTTTAAAACTTGCTCATCGTAATGAATCTCTTAGAACTACAGTTTTGGTACTTATCCATTGTACTTATCATAACTCATACGCAGTCCTGAGTTCTTAGTCTTTCAAGCCAATAAGCTTTTGACAAGTTCAAACTGTTAATTAAAAAGAAGACTTTCCCTGAACTACATTAGAGGTCACAGTCAAGCCTCTACATAAGAGCCACTGAGTTGCAGTATAAAGATTAAATCAACAACCTTTTAAAGATCCAGTCCACGAGCTTTTAAACCAATGTTTTACATATCTGTGTGCTTATTCTAATTATGCAGCTCTCCAGCTTTACTGCATAATGCTTTAGATATGAAAACCACTTCAAGATTATTAGATGCTTTCCTGTTCTCACAAGCTGCCAATTCTGCATTATACTTGCATGACAGCAGTGTTGAATCTAAAGGCAATTCTCATTAGTCAAGAGAAAGTCAAGCACAGAGGTAGCAAATCATCAGCTACACACAACTAACTGTGTTTTCTTATTTAACTAAACAAGAGATGGAAAAATTATCATAAAATAAGTGCGTAAAGGACAATATAAAAGCATAGGTACTTTGACTACAATGTAATATACAGTTCTATAATCACTGCCACAAAATTCATTTTATTTACAGTGTACTTACAAGATCAGTGATTTGGTCCTTGAAAGCAGAACAGAAACCATTGATAGCTTTTCTGCAAACATTTGATTCTATGCTTTGTCTGGAGAAGTCAGAGGGACAAAACACAATTCATTTTTGTTTAGTAAAATCCAAAACTATTCCTTTGAGTAATGAATAAAATCTAATGTTAAGCAGCTAGTAGCACAGCCTACTACAGATCTTTCATGTTCTAGCAATAGGTTAACTTCTGCATTGAAAAACTTCAGCTGAGATGTGTTGTATTTATGTTTGGAAAGATACCAGATCCCTGGAGACCCTCTTAAGATCACATATGAAAAAATATTTGTATTGCAGAACCCTAATAATAATTAAAACAACACCAGAAAGTAACCATGCAATACCACACTCCCTAAAGGACAGCTTATTAGCAAAAACGCAGGCAGTTTGTTTTTTAAGTATTCAGCCATGAGAAAGCAGAATACTTGCCTGTAATTTGCCACTATCTTCTCAAACGCATCCAGAACAATATCCAGTTCTGTAATATCTGTACGAGATCTCTTCAGGTCTTTGGGACACCAAACCTGTACAGAACATGAGCTACCCACTGAAACAACAGAACAAATATAAGCATTGTACAATTCAGGTACATCTTCTAAAATAATAGAAAAGATACTGTGCCCACCATTAAAATAACCATCTAAAAGTTATTAATATTTAATATAAAACTTGACAAGAGGGATATATGAGTTATTTCATCTGTCTTTGATGATGCAACTATGACAGACTCATCTGGGAACACTTTAGCATTTGGATGATCAATGATGTACAACTTGTTTCTTATGCTTCATCATTTCAAGCAACTCCAGGAGCACATTAATAAACTAACTGATAAACTACACAGCATATTGTAGATATAGCTGTTTGTACCAGAAAAAATATTAGCTTAAGTTTGGGCAATCTGCATCACTCAAAGATTCATGAGTTCTTGTGTCATATCTGTACACATTTGGTATTAATACCATATATGCTTCCAAAAAAGCTATGCATAAATACATTTCTTTAAACTTTGCAATGGTATTTTTAACTAATTCCACAAAAAGTTAAACTATGTCTCTTTACACACTCCTAAACGTAAATCCAGTGCTTCAATGCAATGGGTCTAAAGGAAGCAAGATGACACCTCAGAAACAGCTTCTCTGTATGGAAAAACGCCACTACCTTGAAGCTCCCCATCTCAAAGGTCTTTATACCAACAGCTGTAAGTCAGGGACACCCCAAGCTCTACCCCACAGCCTCCAGGCATCCAGACCAAGGGATGCACTGAAGTGTTCTACAGCTCCATACCCACGGGATAATGCACACCTATGCTTTACCCCTTAAGGGTAGTAAAAGGCGAGTCCAGGGACGAAAACCATGGCAACCAGACCTGTGGGGCACACCAGCTCCTCAATTTAACCACTGCTAATGAGTGTCTAGACCAAAACTGAAACTAAAACCTCCCACTTCTAGAAGCAGTATGTTGCTACATACCAGAAATGAAAACCACTGAGTTATGAAAAAGCATTCATCTTGAATGAGGAAAAATTATACAGGAATTTCGAAAAGTCTGCTTTACCAGAAGGATCTGACGTGGTCTCCTCTGAAGGCCGCTTCTTTTTCGCCTGGAATTGAGTAGTATTCAGAGCCTTCTGTGATATAAAAAGCACATTAACTTCCAAAAAAAACCCAAAAACCAAACCTCTAGGTTCACTCATTTAAAATTCTGAAAGATGCCAATTAGGCAGAATGCAGGAAAGCATTTCAGCTTTTCTCAGCCGAAGCTTCAGTAACATTTCCTGAGGGGTACTTCACCAGAATCACAGCAGAGTGACTACACTGACAGCAGCTGTCTGACCACAGTGACCGACTGCCATTGCAGCCACTGGCTGTGCAGGAGGAGGAACATTTTAGGGAGCACAAAGCTCCTCAGCTCAGCACAGTCACCACTCAGTATTGACAGTTCTCTGATCAACAGCACCTCCTCACTTTTCAAGCTCCTTTTGTCCCAATTCTTCCCCTACTTAGGCTACTTTGTGACACCAACACTAACTCTCCAAGAGTACTGCATACATGCAGTTTACTGGTGAAAGACTAACACTCTGTAGTGAATTTTACAACACAATTTACAACAATTCCAATTAATTTCAGTATGTAAAAAACTTTTGGACAAACTGCTGCATAGCTTCTTTTATCATTCTCTCATAAATACGTTTTACTTCACTACTGAACAAGTACAAAGAATCTATACTCCGTTTAGTATGCTGTTCTTTAAGAACATGTACTCCAGACATGAAGATATTTGAAAGAAGAAAAGAACATATTCCCAGATGAGCAAAAGAATGGGCTACAGGATCAAGGAACACTTGGCTATCATACTTCCCATTGACATGATGACCTTAGCCTTAAGTATTTCACTTGGTCATCTCACAGTAGTACTTTGAGGGTTAATTATTTTGGATACAACTAAGTACTAAGGCAGTACTAAGAGAAAAACGAAAGGTTTTCCTCTCCCTCTCTTCTAACGCAGGCATGGCATGAAGTCAGTTAAAATTAAATTGGCTGATATACTCATGCAGCTGTTTCTGTACCATGCTCTCCTCAAGGGCTTTATCTTCAGGATCAGCTGTGTTGGATTTCTGAACATCACCACCAGCCGTTTTTGAGCGCTGCACTTCTTTACTAGGAAAAGAATAACATCCATATGTAAACCTACTCCACACTGAGAAAGAATGACCTTCCACCATACACACAATGAAATCTCGTGTTTAGGGGAACATTTTATACTGCTGTGTCATTTACTTTGTGTTTCCTAAATAGACTACAAAAAAACCTGCAAATGGCATAATAACAAGAACAGAATCTTTATGCCTCCACTGCAACTCTCACGACAGTTTAGGAATTCATTACTAACTGATCACTGGTGTAGCTGTATTGTGTTGAGCAGAAACTTCAAAACAGAGACAAATTGTTACTGAGGACGCTTTAGCA